>NW_019268572.1:183175-201511 GCF_002738365.1 Cucurbita moschata
TTTTTTTTTTTTTTTTTTTTACATTTTTAATAGCTCTTTTTTAAAAATGCTATAACCAAGTGCTATGAATGAAGCAATTTGTTGGAGTGAATAATAACCTAAAGAATTTATAGTATATGGATAAGGTTGAGTGTCTTATCCTCGTAACACTATTGATACGTTATAAGTGATTTGATTTAATTCAAATCGTTTATGTGGAGACATGTGAGTAGGGGTATCCATTACAATTAGTTTGTATAAGAGTGGTTACGAAATATTTAATCTCTCTTTCTAAAACCGTTAATTAAAAGGATTAATATTTCATAGAATGATCATATGGGTCTGGACAGTGAGTTATGAACTCTTACATAACTTGTCTTTTGATCCACATGGGTGAGAATGACTTATACAGCTGATTCAATATGCCTATCATTTTGGGACTTACCAAACAGAGACAAATAGAGAAATGAAAATATAATTTCACGAGATTAAACAATGGGCCCGTCTCACTAGCCCAAAAGGGAATTGTTTTATAGTAGTAAAATGGACTACTCTTCTATAATGTTATCGAAACTATTGCAAAACTATTCGTTTGATTTTCAAACTATTTAAATAGTTAATTTTGCTTGTTATTATTGTTGTTGTTGCTATTATGCTTAACTGACTATTTCGCTTGATTGACCTTATCCTTCCCATCGTCAATTAGTATTCTTTCATCCTTGAATTACCTTGTACGTGAAAGAAGATCCTCTTTAAAGAAGAAAACAAAGAAAGCCCTGGACTGGGCTACAAAAGCGGGTAAAGATTCCTTTGACTTGTGTGGTTTTGTTCCATAGTTCACTTAGGTTCAATTGGACCAATCTAATTCAACTCGATAGGTTCAATCCATTTTTCTTTGATCTTTTAACTTGTTTTGATTATACTATTATTTTTTTAAAAAAAAATTTATATGATGTTAGGCTTGATCACGGAATATTTTTTTTAATGAAATAAAGAAGAAAGTACAATAACTTCATTCTTAAAATTTTTTAGTTTAGAAGTTTGGCTAGAGTACTTTTTAGATTATTAAAGAATCCAAGTCACAATTGGGAATAATAGTATTTTAATTGACGGTTTCTAAAATATATTATATTTTGCATATATTTATAATTATAAGCCTTCTTATGTATATATATCGAAATATTATATTATGATTATTATTATCATAATTATTATTATTATTATTATTATTATTATTATTATTATTATTATTATTATTATTATTATTATTATTATTATTATTATCATTATCATCATTATTATATCATCATTATTATCACAATAATCATAATTATCATTATCATTATTATGATTATTGTGATAGTCATTCTTATCGTCATCGTCATCGTCGTTATTATTATTATTATTATATAGATATAAAATTCAATCCCCAGATAGTTTAGGAAGAATTATGGGATAAATAAATATTTATTTATTTATTAATTTGTTTCATTATCATTTGGACTTAATTTGCCATTTTTTTTATATATATTTTTCTATAATTATCAAATAAATTAATCAACTATTTATACCAATTTATTTCATTCATTTAGGACGTGTAGCAAATTATTTTTTTTATATTTTATTTTTTTATTTTTTTATTTTCATATTTTTCTAAAGTTCAACTCTGACCATTCTCTCTTGTTTACCCCTTTGTATTGATGGTTTGTAGATCCTAAACCATCAATAAAATTTATTTTTGATTGAATTATAAAAACAAAATTGTTCATTTTAGAATCCGTGGTACTTAAGATAAAAAATGTAACTATAAAAATGAAATAAGCTTTTGACCTAGCTGCAATTACAAACAACTCATGAAGGATCGATGAACACAATTTATCCTCGGTGCATAAGAATAAAACTCTAGATTTTTTGTAGAGGGGTTTATAGTTAATAAATGAAAATTAATTAGTTAAAATATTTAATTAATTAATTTTATAGGATTAAAACCTATCACAAGTCTAATATACTAAAATTCAAACTATTTAAATTAATATTTAATATATTAGATATATTAAATAAAAATATATTAGATAATTTAAAATTGAAATGAGATTCAAATTAATTCGATACATATTACAGTATCTTATTACATTTGATATTATTTAAATAGGATATTATGTTCTAATATATTAAATATTTAAATACATTGCTTTACAAATATTATAACGTCTTTAGATTTCTGTTTATCTAGAGTTGTTACCATCCTTGTAATGTGATCATTTTGTATGACAATAAGCATTTAAACTTCATCATGAGACATAACTTCATCTTAAAACACTGTCATGGACTTATGTGTTCGAAAACCTGTTTAAAACGACACAACGAAATACTAAATGAAATAAATAAACATTAAAAAAAAAGCAAACACTCTATTCTAACCTAAGTCTAAGAAATTAAATATAACTACCCTATTCCTATGCCATGGTCTCGAGTTAAGATGTCATCGTCAGTCGTACAAGATTGTCTTGTATTTACCTAAAAAGGAACCTAAAACAGCTTTGCCACTATCCAATAAAGAAATGTCTACAATATAAGTAACACGTGGCTTGAGTATTTTAAGAAATACTCAGTAAGTGACCCCACTATTGGGGTTAGATGCAAGCACATACAATCATGAGTAAGACCTATCATATCAGTCTATATTTCTTATGTGACTATCCTGAACATGTTAATTGGATATGTATTCACTGTTCTACACATGACCCACACGTGTGAGTATGGACCCCATCAGTTGATTCGCACACCTCCTAGGCCCCCTTTCATAGTTGGGCGAGCATTCTCTGGGAGTTATTGTTTTCGAACACCCGTTAGAAATAGCGACCGTCAAAGCATTATAATGAATATAATGATCGTTTTCCTACCTCGTAGTGTACGCGTCCATACCATCATAAAAGAGGGGTATTTCCCCGATGCATGAGCTCCCAATATTTTTAATCATTGTCATGTAACACAACACCTCTCATTTTCTTTCATATCATGTTATTTTCATCCTAGCTTTCCATGCATAAATTGAAGTTGTGCACCGTATCCACACATCTTGTCTTATATCATTCATATCATGCATTGTGTCGCATCGTGTCATATCATACATATCTCATATCATCAACATATCATGTAACATCATATACTATATCGTCAAACGGGTTACAACATAACCTTTATCATATCATCAATACATTACATCAAAACACATGTCATAACATTCACGTATCATCTCATGGTCCCATTGTTTCATAGACCTATTATGGATTTATCCTTTCATGTCATTTCATAAATACATCATAGTCATATCGTTTCATATACATATCATAATCATATCTTTCATAAATATATCATAGTCAAATTGTTTCATAAATATATCATAGTCATATCGTTTTATAAACATATCATAGTCATATCGTTTTATAAACATATCATAGTCATATCATTCCATAAACATATCGTAGTCATATGTCAAGCATATAACACGTGCAAAACCAGGGGCACGTGTCATCATACAAACATTAATTCCTAACCATATCGATAGTAAGGTCACTTACTTTGTTGACCTTAGCCGACGTTCTCCCTAAACTAGAGTATGTTTGTATTCCATCCCTCGAAGTTGTTCCAAATATCGTCGAGAGTTATTTCCTATTAGAACATTCATCTCGTTTCGTTAGTAATATGAATTTCTTATCTCAATTTAACTTATATTGAGAAAACGGACCTTATACTGATCTTAATCGTCTTAGATAAGGTCGTATTAAGCCGAATGATCGAGTAATTGATATCAAAATGTCTATACCAAGCCGAATGGTCGAGTTTTGAGTCGAAAAGTTGCACCGAACTGTGCTGAGCTGCATTGAATCGACTGAGCCGAAGAACTCGGCATCTGCTTCCGTGACACATGTAGCTGTGGGGAGAAGACGTGTTAAGGCAACCCTAATTCTCAATCCAATGATCCAAGGTTTTGTTAAAGCAAGAACCTTGAATCAAAGAAATTAACAAACCTTATACAAAATTAGAATCAACCATACAAAATTAGATTACCTCTGAGTTAAATATCTATCATCAAGATTTGTAACCTTCTTCTGAATGGGATCGCTTCACAATTCAATTTGAAAGGTTTGATTGAATAACTTAGATGCAATCATAAGACTTGCCTGTAACTTAGAAATTACAAAAATAATACTCAAATTTTCGAGAACACAGTCTTCATTTGAGCACTAAATTTCATTCACCAAAATATATTTTTTACCTAATAATTTGTGGGTATTTATAGTCTCCTCACAAAAGTGAGTAAATGAGTTAGTCACCATTCAAACGTGAGTAAAGAAGTTAGTCACCATAATTTACTCCCACCGACTCTGAATCTTGACAACTAACTTTCCACTCTTTTCTCGCCGCAATAAATTAAGAAATTAAAAATAATAAATAAAATTTTCTAACACATTATCAACGTGATAAGTCACTTTGACAACTAACTTCCCACCCTTCCCACCCCTATAACAACTTCATCCGCTACTTCAACCGTGCAGATATTCACTTCCGAAGCTTCAAATGGTCATTCCTAAATCGAATTAACTTGTAACACATGAAATAATGGTTGAACCGAGCCTATCCAATTTTGTAAATAAAGAATGAATGTTTGTTGAATCTTCATGGTCTTAGATCGTGTAATAGGTCCAATTGGAACGTTTGGAACACCGTGATCCTTATCATCTTTCCCCTCTTCAAAAGGATTCGTCATCTAATCAGTTAAATCATCACCTACATCAAAAGGACTCTAGTCAGCAACATTGAAAGTAGAATGTACTGAAAATTCTCGAGAAAGATCAATTTTATAGGCATTGTTATTAATTATTTCAAGAACTTAATAAATGTCATCCCCTCATGGATGTAACTTTGTTTTCCTTTGAGATGGGAATCGTTCCTTGCGAAAATGTATCCAAACCAAGTCACTGGGTTGAAAAATGATTTCCTTTCGTCCTGTGTTAATTTTTAAAGCAACTTTGAAATTTTGTTTCACATTTCTCTCCACCTATTTGTGTAATATTTTGATCAAATTTGTCTTACTTGTGGCTACTTCACTTGCAAAAATATTAGAATGAATAAGAAGCAAATCAAGAGGCGTGAGGGAATTAAATCCATAAACAACTTCAAAAGGAAAACAATGAGTGGTACTGTGAATTGTTCATTATATGTAAACTCTTTAAATGGCAAACATTCATCACAAGACTTAATATTCTTAGAAATAATAGCCCTAAACAATGTTTCTAATATTCTATTAACCACGTTTTCCCATCATGATGATATGTAGTTGAAAACAACTTGGTACCCAATTTACCCCACAATACTTTCTAAAAGTGACTTAAAAAGGTAACCACCTTGTCACTAACAATTATTCTATAGATTCCACGTAATCTTACTACTTTCTTAAAGAATAAATTAGCAACTTGCTTTACATCATCCGTCTTGTTGCATACAATAAAATAAACAATTTTACTAAATGTGTCTGACACAACAAAAATACTATGTTTACCATTTGGTTGTGATTTAGATTTAGCTTCTTTGCATTTAAAATATTGGCTACAAAACTTATGAACATTGTGCTTCATCTTCGGCCAAAAGAAGTGTTCATGCAACATCTTATAAGTTTTATTAATCTCAAAATGTCCCAGTAAGCTGTCACCATGTGCTTCTTTTTACCTGCAAATCTCTTATAGAGCATTTAGTAATACAAATCTTACTTTTCTTAAATAAAAATTCCTGAAACATATAATAATCATCTCCAACTCTTTTCACAAGATAAGATGCATCATCTTTATATAATTCTTTAATATACTCAAATACAAGAATTTTTGGACTAAGAGAAGTAAAGAGATTATACCTTCTAGATAATATATCAGCTACCATATTATCTTTACCTTGCTTATATTTGATAACATACGACAATATTTCAATAAACTTCACCCACTTTGCATGCCTATGATTTAGTTTGCTATGACATTTAAGATACTTCAAACTTTCATGAATAGAGTGGATCATAAATTCTCTAAGCCATAAGTAGTATTGTCACACTTACAATCTGTGGACTAAAGCAAACAATTCTTTACCATAGGTAGAATAGTTCAATGTTGTCCCATTTAATTTTTCACTTAAATATATTAAAGGTTTTCCATCTTGCATCAAAATAGCATCTATGCCCAAACCACTTGCATCACACTCAATTTCAAAAGTTTTATCAAAGATTTGCAAGACAAGTAATGGTGCACTAGGTAATTTCTTCTTAAGCTCATTGAATGCATTCTCTTGCATATCCCCCACTTAAAAACAACATTCTATTTCGCTAAATCATTCAAGGGTGCAGCTACTCCGGCCCCGTTGGTCTCCATATTCAGAGCCGGTAAACGCCGGTAGGTTGCGGTAGTGGGTCTTCGTCTCCGGTGTGGGTATCATACTGCAGCGGAGTTAATCGCCGTCGTCGTGGGTCTCCCGATTTGGAGGCCGAAAACACCGTGACTGGTTTTCCGCATCTCCGCCGAGGGCATTTCTTCCGGGTGACTTGGAACAGCAATTGGCTGGTGGCTGATGCTCTCAGTGTTGAAGACGGTTCGGAAATGATCATAGATTTATAACTAAAGAATACATTTTCATTAACATGACTTCTTGTAGCAAACTCATGATGTTATGTTCAAAGTGGACAAATATCATATAACATTCTAGAGATTCATGATTAGTAACATGGTATCAGACTATGAACTTAACTTAGCTATGTCGAACAAAAAAGTTGTAAGCCTAAAAATCGTAGTCAAACGTGTCGAACAAATTGTGTATTTGTTCAAGGTCTCCGAAGAAAGAAGTCGAGTCTCGATTAGAGGGAGTTTCTTTTAGAAATCCATAGGCTTCAGTGGAGGCTCTATGGTGTATTTTGTTTGAGGGGAGGCTCTATGATCATAGGTAATCTATAGGCTTCAAAGGTGGCTCAATGTGGTGTACTTAATGAGAGGGGAGACTCGATGATGATGAGTTTATAAGTAAGGAAGTCAAAACAAAGTCACAAGAGTTTATGCTCTAGACAATATAATACTATTGTAGACAATATTGTAGCTTTATTTCAATAAATAAATTCATGATTCTTTCACCAACTTTATTACAATTCATAAAATTTTTAAAACCAAATCTCTTCATAACTCCCAAGAATCATAAGGCTTTTCCCCGATATAGTTGCCAGGAGGATCATAATTGCAAACAACAAACTGAGAATTAGCCTTGCAGGACACTTTAGCACATCCAAGTCGCACCGAGCTCCGCCACACCATCTGAGTGTAGTGCCTGTTGCATGATGGAAGTCCCACATCGACTAATTTAGGGTGTGATCATGGGTTTATAAGTGAGGAATACTAACTCCATTGGTATGAGGCCTTTTGGGGAAGCCCAAAGTAAAGCCATGAGAGCTTATGCTCAAAGTGGACAATATCATAACATTGTGGAGAGTCGTGTTTGTCTAACTGTGCCCACATTCACCACCCACGCATTTATTCGACACATGATCATACAGCGGCTTCTCGTTCGCCCACAGCTTCACCGCATTCGCCCCCCTGAACTCAGGGTAGTAGCCCGCGGCTATGTTTTCTCCATACGGCTCGGTTGTGAAGCGCAAGGTAGTCATCGGGGGCATTTTGAGCATTGGTTAGGGCGAGGAGAAAAATAAAAGTGGCCATGAGAGAAAAATAAAAGTGGCCATGAAAGCGGCCATGATCGAAAGGGTTTGGGTCCACATAATAACAATGAAAGATGAGATGAAGATTGGGAATGAGGGAATAATGTATATAGAGATAGAAAACTTGATATGGAATGTGATGGGGGTTTATAAGTGAGGAATACTAACTCCATTGGTATGAGGCTTTTTGGGGAAGCCCAAAGCAAAGCCATGAGAGCTTATGCTCAAAGTGGACAATATCATACCATTGTGGAGAGTCGTGTTCGTCTAACTGTGCCCTGTTCGTCTAACTGTGCCCACATTCACCACCCACGCATTTATTCGATGCATGATCATACAGCGGCTTCTCGTTCGCCCACAGCTTCACCGCATCCGCCCCCCTAAACTCAGGGTAGTAGCCCGCGGCTATGTTTTCTCCATACGGCTTGGTTGTGAAGCGCAAGGTAGTCATCGGGGGCATTTTGAGCGTTGGTTAGGGCGAGGAGAAAAATAAAAGTGGCCATGAAAGCGGCCATGATCGGAAGGGTTTGGGTCCACATAATAACAATGAAAGATGAGATGAAGATTGAGAATGAGGGAATGATGTATATAGAGATAGAAAACTTAATATGGAATGTGATGGGGGAAAACCGGGAATTATGAACTAATTATGTCATGCATGAGGCTTGCAAATTTTTTACTTGCCATGTCGGTATATATTTATTTTTTTATTTAATTTAATTTAATTTAATTTATTCTTCCACCACTTTTTTAAATATATATTAAAATTTAGTGGCTTAATTAAATATTTGAAAATAAATAAATAAGGTTAATATTCTACTTAAAGTTTTGAGTAAATGAAATGAACTAGTTAGATTGGGTTTAGTTATAACGAGAATTTCTTAGAAATATTTATGACTAATTGAGTTATGGATTTTTGTATTTTTTTAAAATAAACGTAAATTAAAACATAGTTAGATTGGCCCTGTTGAAGGTTTGTCTGCCTCGTCCCCTTCCTCTGCCTCTAAAACTTCCACGACCTTGACCCCTTCCTCTAGATTGTTCACCATGAGTGATATTCAAAGAGTGTTCTTCTTCAACATGAGAACTCATGCATTGTTCATGTTCAAGCAGGCTGCTTTGCAACTCATTAATGGTTAAGATGGTTGTATCATTGGACTCCTCAATGGAACACACAATATAATCAAACTTTGGGGTCATAGATCTCAGAATCTTTCCGACTACTTCAACATCTTCTTTGTTCTCACCATTTAGTTTCATCTTGTTGACTATGCTAAGGGTCCGAGCAAAATACTCATTCACAGATTCTCCTACCTTCATGTGCAGCATTTCAAACTCCTTCCGAAGAGATTGCAAATGTGCACGCTTTACCCGTGTCGAACCTTGATATTTCTACTTCATAGAATCCCATATGTTTTTTTTTTGCTGTATCCTTGTTGAGGGTTGTCTCCAAGATCGAACGATCTAATGCTTGAAATAGATAATTCTTTGCTTTCAAATCTTTCAATTTATGATCTTCAATGTGCTTCTTCTAGGTATCTGTAAAAACGATGTGTCCTATTGCTGCGGGAATCTGTTCTCCACCAAACCCAATACTAAAAAAATTTTACATTAGCATTCTCCAATGATCATAGTACCCATCCAATTTCAGTACTAAAACAACCTTTCCCCACTTCTCTCCACTAACCTCTCATCCCTCCCCACAATTATCTCTCTTCATTCCGTCCTTATTGCCTCTCTTCATTTTGTCCTTACACGGCAAAAAAAGAAAAGAAATAGAAAAACAATAATGGTGAGATTTACTTGAGGGAAAAAAAAAATGAGAATGACCTTAACCTAGTTGAGATTCACGGGAGATTTACGTGAAGATAGATCTGATTAATAAGGTATATATTAAATCTTCATTTTCTTTTATCCTATAATTTTTAGAAATGACGGCGAATTATAGTTAGATCTTCATTGAATTATTACAATGGTTTAGCTTTGAGTTATAAACTAAATGTCAATGATTTATACAAATGCTAGTAAATCACATCAGATTAATAATATTAGATTAAATATATATCAGTAGCCAAATTAATAGATTAAAAATAGAATGACCAAGAAAATTTGTGAACAGGAACACTGAGAGATAAGGAAAGGTTTGGAAACAGAGATCCACTAGAAATTTGGAAGGCTTGATAACTGAATTAAAAGGTAATCGATACAAAAAAAATTAAAAGCTACAAACTAAATATAGAGAGCAAGGTAAATATAGGGTAAATCCAGAGAAATCAAGAGGGTAGTAAAGCCCTGAATAACTTGAAATAATTGTATCTACTTTTTTTTATACAACAGTAACCATGGAAAATAAGATTTTTAATAAAAATATGATTATAGATATATAACATTTCAAGATTTTTAACAATGGATCAATGTAAATTAGAGAAATAATTTTGTAGAGTTCAAACTTGAAACTGATGTCATGGGCTCACGTAGGTTGACTCGAATTTCAAAGGACGGAATCGAACTTTCATTAAAGATATATTCGTGACAATGACTTAAGCTAGCCAGGTAAGTAGCCTTACAATCGACATGGTTATATTTGATGTTGACACGTGCCTGTGGTTCTACACGTGTCATATATACTGATATGTGTGAATTATCTGTGAATCGGTATGCTTATATTATGTTTATGTTATATTATAATATGTGAATTGTATGATAATAATTGTGGTACGATGTGTTCAAGGATATGTTTGAGATAGGATACGAGAAGAATGCACAAGACAAAATGTAATGATAGTAGTAAGATTTATTCATGAAACGTTAAGGTTAGGTTACATACCAGAGTGCTATGGATAGAAGAGATTGTTGAAAGAATATGGTTAGGATATGGGTAGAAAGGGATAGGTTTGTGATAGATTGATAGAACGATAGCGTTAGGATACGTTCCTGTGATGATATGACTAAGGTACGTTCACATAACGATATGACTGTGATAGGTATAAGAACGTTAAGGCTATGATAAGTTAGGGAACAATATGACCACGAAGTGTTTACGATACTCAATGTTTATGATACGATATATTGTGATGTGATATGTCATGTTTAGATTGTTTTGTGTTACCATTGAGGTAATTGTTGTATGAATTCCACGTTATGAAATGACATGTTAAAAGCATGGAGCGTTATGTTACGTTTTCTAAATTGTATGTATACAACATGTTTTTAATGACATGATATCACGACAAATGAAATGAAATGTAACCCCGTTAGGATTATGTATGATATGTAGACTGAAAATGAGAAATGACATGTTTTTAATGGCAGGACAACGATCGTTATTTTTGGCATAGCGCTGCCGTGACGGTTACTAGTTCTAACGGGTGTCCGGCCTAAGGAGCTCCCAGAGTATGCTCGCCCGACAAGGAAAGTGGACCAGCAGTGTGCGAATTGGTTGGTGAGCCTGTACTCGCACATATGGGCTGTGTGTAGAGTATATGGTACACGTCCAAATTTACCGGTTAGAACAGCACCGTAGGAAGACAGATTGAAAGATAGGTCTCATCATCTCATTTGCATGTGATTGTTGCATTTAACCCCAATAGTGGGGTCACTTACTGAGTATTGCTACTACTTTTTCAGGTTAAGGCAAGTCATTCCTGTATGGCTGATGACGGCATCGCAACTAGAGACCATGGCACATGCATAGGATAGTGGTATTTATTTTCTTAGACTTAGGCTAGAATAGGATGCTTTAAACTTAAATATTTATTTATTTTATTTAGGGTCTTTTGTTGTATCGTTTTAAAGATGTTTTTGAAACATGTAAGTCCATGGTTGTGTTTTAAGATAAAGGTTATGTTTTATGGAATTTAAATGAAGTCTTCCATATTCAATATTTATGGTACGTATACAGTAGTGACCTTAAATTGAGCAGAAACTTTCGGGTCATTACAGTGGTCTTCACAAGAAATCCTCCTTGAAAGTGCAAGAATTAAATGGGATAGGTTAGATATGACAAACTTGCGTAACTCTTAGATTGTAACTTCATGGTTTTTCTTGAGTTTTTTAATGGCAACTTTGTTTGAAGAAGTGGAATTTAGAAATTTTCTGTAATAGCCCAAAAAAAATAAATAAACAAATAAACAAATAAAAATAGTTAAAATAGTAATAATTAATAAATAAATAAATAAGAAAAAAAAAACAATAGTTCCCCACTTCTTTACACCAACCTCTCATCCCTTGGCACAATTATCTCTCTTCAACCTATCCTTCCCCAGAAAGTAACAGTTATTGCAAAAAGAAACAAAAAATCAATAATAGTCAGATTTACTTGAGAAAAAAAAAAAGATGAGAATGACCTTTACCCATTCACGGGAAATCACAACCAAACCAATTATAGTTAGATCTTCATCGAATTATTACAATCATCTAGCTTTGAGTTCGAAACTAAATGTCAATTATTTATACTATTCTAGTAAATCAGGTCAGATCAGTAATATTAGATTAAATTTTTATCAGCCGCCACCCAAATGAATAGATTAAAGATAGAATGGCCAAGAAAACTTCTGAATAGGAAACAATGAGATAAGGAAATAGGAAACACTGAGATAAGCAAACATTTGGAAAATAGAGATCCAGAATTAAAAGGCAACAGATAAAAAAAGAGATTAGGGAATTAAAAACCACAAACTAAATATGGAGGGAAAGGTAAATAGAGACGTTAAATACAGAGAATAGTAAAGCTCAGAATAATTTACCTGTATCTACTTTTTATACAACAGTGCCCATAAAAAATGAGATTTTTAATAAAAATATAATTATAGATATATAACATTTCAAGACTTGTAACAATGGACCCAGGTAAATTAGAGAAATAATATTGTAGAATTCAAACCCGAAACTAATGTCATAGGCTCATATAGGTTGACCCGGATTTGAAAGGACGGAATCGAACTCTCATTAAAGATATATTCGTGACAACGACTTAAGCTAGCCAGGTAAGTAACCTTGCTATCGGCATGGTTATATTTGATGTTGACACGTGCCCTGTGGTTCTGCACGTGTCATATATATTAATAAGTGTGAATTGTCTGTGGATCGATATGCTTCCTATATGTTATGTTATGTTATGTTATAATATGTGGATTGTACGATAATAATTATGGTACGATGTGCTCAAGGAGATGTTTGAGATAGGATACGAGAAGGATGCACAAAATGAAATGTAACGATAGGAGTAAGATACGTTCATGAAACGTTAAGGTTAGGTTACATATCGGAGTGCTATGGATATGAGAGATTGATGAATGAATACAGTTAGGTTATGGGTAGAAAGGGATAGGTTTGTGATAGATTGATAGAATGATGGCGTTAGGATACGTTCTGGTGATGATATGACTAAGGTACGTTACGTAATGATATGTCTATGATAGGTATAAGAATGTTAAGGCTATGGTAAGTTAGAGAACGATATGACTATGAAGTGTTTACGTTATGACTTGTTTATGATATGATGCATTGTATGCTAGATTATTGTGCTTAAGTACGTAGTTATGTGAACGTGAATGTATGCTTTTAGTCTGATATGATGTGTAATGCATGTAACGATGTGTGGTCCTTGAACGATTATGGCTTGTTTGTATGAATATTTGAATGTAACAGCATGAATTGTATGACATGAAATACGGTAAATTGCATGAAACATAACCCCGTCAGGAATATGTATGATATGTAAAGAAATGAGAATGAGAATGACATGTAAGCATGAAAACGTGACAGGGGTTATGTTCATTAATGTTAACGGTAGGACTAGTGAGACCTCATGCATATTGTATGCTCATGCATTTGGGGGGATACCCCTTTCCCATCATGAGGGTACGGACGTGTACATCCAATGGCAGGAAACGATCGTTATGCTTTGCATAGCGCTGCCGTGACGGTTCTAGTTTTAACGGGTCCCGGCATAAGGGGCTCCCAGGGTATGCCCACCGGCTAAGGACAGTGGCCCAGCGGTGTGCGAACTAGCTGGTGAGGCCATACTCGCACGTATGGGCTGTGTGTAGAGTATATGGTACACGTCCACGATTACCTGTTAGGACAGCATCGTAGGGAAAACGAAACGAAAGATAGGTCCCATTTCATTGTATGTGATTGTTGCATTTAACCCCAATAGTGGGGTCACTTACTGAGTATTTCTTTAAATACTCAAACCATGTGCTACTACATTTTTCAGGTTAAGGCAAGACATTCCTGTACGGCTGACGACGGCATCGCAACTCAAGATCATGGCACATGCATAGGATAGTGGTATTTATTTTCTTAGACTTAGGATAGAATAGGATGTTTTAAACTTAAACGCTTATTTATTTTATTTCAGGTCTTTTGTTCTGTTGTTTTAAAGATGTTTTCGAAACATGTAAGTCCATGACTGTGTTTTAAGCTAAAAATTATGTTTTATGGAATTTAAATGAAGTCTTCCGCATTAAATGTTTATGGTACGTATACAGCAGCGACCTTAAATTAAGTAGAAAATTTTGGGTCGTTACATTTTCAACACTTGTTTCTTTCACAAAGTTGTAGGTAGTCTTATTTAGAAGATGTAGGAATAAGTTTGAAGGGAGGCTGGCCAACTCTTGTTTCTTGCTCCAAATGATTCCCCCAAACTTCATAATTGGTAGAGGGAGCTTGTGCTAACTTTGAAACATTGAGAGCCACTCTGAATTTAAAATCTCCAACTTTCTAGAGTTCTTGTTGGAAATGCTTACACATTTATGGGTTGTCGACTTAATCTTCAAATGTTAGCCATTGAATGTGATGAGTTGTAAATCTTTTAGAGATCATATCTAAATTTGGGAGAGAGCCTAGAGTTGGTTTTTTAGATTCATTAGATTTTGTATAGGGTGTTGATTCTAAAGTAGGGAAGGACTTTCTGATCTTTCGAATTTAATTCAAAGTTCAAGGCTAATTTAGTAATTTTCCATTTTTTTATAATTATTTTATTAAAAAAGATATAAACTTTTTCTAAAAATATAAACTATTAAAATATTTTATTAAAAAAATTATTTTATTTTTTCCACTTTTTTAAATATAAACTATTCACTCTATGGATTATTTTTTATTTATCTATAAGTAATAAAAAACAGAGGAGGTTCCTTTCTAAGTCTTTTCCAAAGACCTTGAGGCCTTAAAATTCTTTAGGGCATTGTCAACAAACATCTTTTGTAGATACTTTGAACAATCCTTTGAGTCTCATAATCCTTCCTTTGGATCCTTTAAAACCATAATGACAAATTGAATAATAGTAAAGTCATATGACCATTTTATTTAAGAAATGGGAGGAATTAAGGCATTAGAATAAGTGGATTAGTACAGGGAAAAGAAGGGCATCACATCAAAACTCAATGACAAGTTGAATAACAGCAAAGTCACCTGGCCATTTTATTTAGGAAATTTGAGGAATTAAAGCATTACAATACGTGGATTAGTACAAGGAAAAGAAGGCATCACATCAAAACCCAATTTTCTTCATAAGGGAAGAAACAATGGCCAGCGAAGTTGGTGGGAAATTCAAGAGTTTCAACACATTGAGATGTTGAATTTGGGTAAACCTCTAGGCACTTTTTGTGACATCCAGTGGTGTCGCATGCATATTCGAACATCTTCACATCTCATTGTTTTGCGTGGGTTGCTAGAGGCACCATCCAACTAGCTGCACAAAATTTCAAAGTTATATAGTCTAACACCCATCCAAGCTTACAACACAAAATTTAAAGGCATCTAAACAACCATACATACCTGAGAGAACCAGAACAAGAACAAAGAGGGAGCAAGAGAAGTTCGCCATCTCCTAAAATATCATAGTTATAATATACTAAATTTATGTGTTTGAATGTAGAGTTGGTTTGCTCATTTGCCATTGAGAGCCTGTATTTATATACACATTTTGTTTCACATATATGGTGAGTCAATAACTTTTAAATCTTCATTGGAACTTAGGTCCATTATGGTAGCTTCAAATCACAATGTAATGTAACTAAACTTTTCATGGCATGACCTTAACTACCTCGACCAAAGTAGTATGCATCGTTGTATAAATTACAACTATTAAAGATTGTGACATCCTAGTAACGGAGTAAATGAATGAATCAAGACTATGTCCGGATGAAAATAATCTTGAGGATAGGATGGTAATGAAAAGCTTAAAAAATTAAATGTTACTGTCCATTCCAATGGTAAGTGTGTTTTGCTGGTAACAATTCTATGTTGGGTGATCTCTTCAAATTTTTCTTAGAATGCATGTAAGTTAGGATAAAACATGTTAGAATGGCTCGTGTTGGTCTATGGGAATAATCTTCACTCTTACAACCGAGGAATAAGTACTACAACAATTGCTTCATTTATAGCGTTTGGTTATAGCATTTTTAAAAAAGAGCTATTAAAAATGTAAGAAAAAAACATGCAGCACTACTTTTTACTTTTCAATTTGCACACCACGGACTCACACTCTCGCTCGCACTCCTCTATTTTCTTTTTGTTATTCTCAACGAAGGCCCCTGGATTGTATCCATCTCAAATCTCCACTATTCTTTCTCATTTCAGTTTCATCTTATCTTATTGACCCAATATCTTTTCTTATTGTTATAGCCTTCTACAATAGATTTGTGGGTAATTGCCCGGAAGTGCAAAAGTACCGAAAGCACCCAACGCCAACCATTATTGAAAGCCATGAGAAATTCAGTAGGCTCCTTCCCTTTTCATGGCTACTAGTCTTTTGTTGCTGATATTAAAGTTTTGTGAGAAACTCATTTGGTCGAATCTTGCTCCAGGTTTCCTTCATTCATCACTTCGTTTCTATTAGAAATTTTCTTCTTTACGATCTCTCTTAGGGTTTCGTTGGATGTTGCTCAACTAGATTTATTGTAACGACCCTAATATTTTACCTATTTAATCTAAGGTCATTACTATATCTTGAAATGTGGAGTATACATTAAATGGGCTCTATTCATAAATGCGACTTACTCTCGTCTTTTATTATTTCGTGATAGAGAAAACGATTACAAGGAAAAAGAAAAGAACATTATTGAAATAAACGAAAAGTAACAAAACCAAAATAAATGTTTTATTCTACCTTATGGTTTATTACGCAAATATATTTCAACCTATACTAACCTATACTAATGATGCAAACCGAATTCAGACTAGACTACGAAATAGAATAAACAAACAACTACCCTATGCATGTGCCGTCGTTGTCACATGGGTGCCTTGCCCTTATCTGCAAAAGTAAAGTAGCACGAGGCTTTAGTATTTCTAGAATACCCAGTAAGTGACCCCCTATCGGGGTTATGCGACAATCACATGCAATGCAATGATGGGACCTATCATTTCGTTTCGTTTCGTTTTTCCTACAGTGCAATCCTAACGGGTTATCGTGGACGTGTACCATATACTCTACACACAGCCCATACGTGCGAGTATGGGCTCACCAACTAGTTCGCACACCGCTGGGCCACTGTCCTTATCCAGTGGACATACTCTGGGAGCTCCTTATGCCGGGACCCGTTAAAACTAGAACCGTCACGGCAGCGCTATGCAAAGCATAACGATCGTTGTTCTTTCATTGGATGTACGCGTCCGTACCCTCGTGATGGGATAGGGGTATCCCCCCAAAATGTACTATAGGGGGATACGACTAGTTGTCAACTTCTCCCTACCCAAGGTTATATAGTGTACGCCGTTGTTATTTCTCTCTTGCTTGCTTATAGAACGTCTCTTTCAAAAATCTCTCTCTGCCCTCATTTTCTAAAACCTTCTCTTAAAACCGAGGCCAGAGGCTCAAGCATACATCGCTTGACCGTAGATGACGCAAGAATGAATTGACTTAGCTCACTTATCGTTGGAAAGTGAGTGCTCGCACAATCGCAAGTCCGCTGCCATTAAAAGTGCGAATGTGACATCCGGCGCTTGTCACGCCGCCCTCCGCCGCTCGCCGGCCGACCTCTTTTTTTTTTTTTTTTCTTTTTTTTTTCTTCTCTGTCCTCTGAAATCCGTAACACAGTCCCCTTTTCCGATTTTCATATCTTTTGATTCGTTGATCGAACCGATATGATTTCTTCGGCAAAGTTCTAGATCGTGTTAGGGGCTATGTTCTAGTATTTTTTTTTTATAATTTCAGCTTTACTACTGGACGAGTTAAGAGAGTCGAAAGTTTGCTCACCGTTCTCGGACGATTCTCAGATCTCTGCCTTCGGATTGAGGTCTTGGCCAAAATTCTTCATAGATCGTGCGTAGAGTCGTTTCTTGGTGAATATTTCAGCATTTTAGGACTCGATTCACATAGGAAAAACTCAGATATGAGAAATGTCGTTCAGAACCTTACCTCGCGAAATGTGCTTGGGTCTTGACGGAGCGACGGCCTTGATAACCTCTCAATCCTTGTACAAGTCTCGTCTAAAGGTGGATTTCGACAGTGGTCCGTTAAACTTCACGGCTGACTCCTCTCAAATTTCTCTCTAACTCTCTTTTTCTTTTGCAGGGGATGTGACGGGGTTCTCCTTGGACCCCTATTAGGGCTGGAGGGGCAAAATGACATTTTTGCCCCTCAATTGACTTAGCCCCCCCCCCCC
>NW_019268572.1:201521-211134 GCF_002738365.1 Cucurbita moschata
CCCCCCCCCCCCCTTTTTAGCGTTACATTTATGCTTATAGAAAAACAATATCCCTCATCTTTTCATTAATAATTTGTTACAAAAGTATGAAAAAGGAAAAAGAATAAATTATTTTTTTAAAATATTTATCATGCTTTCATCAAAATTTGGAAACAAACATACATAAAACTAAAAAGACAGGTTGAAGCATTCATGCTTAACATCTAGAAAACTACATTCTGTGCAGCCCTTCATGCTAAACAACCAACCAAAACATACTAACAATCAGTGCAACTCAACAACCATTGGATAAAGCTTTACAACAAAAATTGTAAACCAACACTCATTGATATGGTGCAACCATCATTTATACATTGATATTGATCTGATTCTCATAAAGCCTTTGGCCAACAAAAAAACTTATTTACTGGTCTTTTCTTTACTATTGCTAATAGCTAAATAATAGTGGAATCAAATAATTTATACATTGATAAGTCTGTATGGTGTGAATAAATAATTGATTGATAAGTCTGTATGGTGTGAATAAATAATTGCTACGACTAAAGAATGAAGTCTTTTTAAATGAAATGGTTCGGTAAGGAGTAATAAAGCTTTAATTTGGTCCTCTAATTGGAGGAAGTAGTTCATTCAAATAACTCGAGTGCATCCTCTTATTCTTCTATAATATGACAGCTTCACTTTGAGTAGTAGAGAAAGAAAGCGAGAAAGATGACACATTTGACCAATTAAGAGAAAGAAAGTGTTTAAATTTGCTAAAAGCACAACTTTGGAACTTGGATCAGTAAGGATGATATGTTGATAAATCGAAACAAACATAGGAAAAACGGTAACAACCAGGAAAAATAAAATAATAATAATAATAATAATAAAATCAGGAATTCCTTTTCTGTAAAAAGCACATTTACTCATGTCACAATTTCTTCCTTCCTACCAAAACAAATAGGAAAAAAAAAACAAAAGGTTTAAATAGATTTAGTTAGGCGGATGAGATGTCATTTGAAGTCGGTAGTAGTCCTATGTTAAATCTTCATTTTATTTTATTAAGTAATATTAATTTGGTTACAATTATTTAGTTCCGAATTAGAGATGAAATGAAAAGAATTTTCTATGAGTTTTAGAAAATCACAACCAATTATATTTTAGATCTCCTGTTGCAATGATTTAGGTTGTTAATAATTTTATATGAATTATAGAAAAAGAATATAACCAAATGAATGATTAAATTAAAAGGTAAGAACATAATTGTCAACTAAATCAGAAGGAAGACAAAGGAAATAAGAAAAAAACCAAATAGAGATGGAAATCGAGAACACTGTTAACTGTTGCAATGATTTAGTCTTTTGTTGTGTCGTTTTAAAGATGTTTTCGAAACACGTAAGTCCATGACTGTGTTTTTAGATAAAGGCTATGTTTTATGGAATTTTAATGAAGTCTTCCACATTAAATATTTATGGAACGTATACAGTAGCGATCTTAAATTAAGTAGAAAATTTCGGGTCGTTACAAAAACGATGGCCTCTCTGTCTCAGTCTAACTCCACACTTTACTAAGGTGTTCATCAGACCTCTGAGCGTCGATAATTTTCTTTCGTAGGGTGGGCTGTATGGTTAGCTGTGTCATCTGCACAATACCACCTTTAATCACCACGTCTATTCCAGCCCTTTTCATCTCATCTTGTAGTCTTTCCTGTGTGGTGATCACCGCAGAAGTATGCATAGCCTTCTTGCTCAATGCATCCGCTACAACGTTGGCTGTTTGTATGGTACCGGATCTCTATGTCATAATTCTTTACCAGTTTCAACCATCTCCTTTGTCTCATATTGAGCTCCTTCTGTGTGAACAAGTACTTGAGGCTCTTATGATTGGTAAAGACTTGTACTTTTTCCCCATACAGGTAATGTCGCCACGTTTTTAGAGCAAACACTACCACTGTTAACTCGAGGTCATGCGTTGGGTAGTTTCGTTCATATTCCTTGAGTTGTCGAGAAGCATACGCTATCACATAACCATTCTGCATGAGCACACACCCCAAACCTTTCCCTGATGCATCACTGTACACCACGAGATTACCTGACCCGTCTGAAGCTGTAAGGACTGGTGCGACTACCAATCTCTTTTTGAGTTCCTAGAAACTCTGCTCGCAAGCTGGAGTCCAAGCAAAGGGCTTGCCTTTCTTGGTTAGCTGAACTAGCGTTGAGGAAATTTTGGAGAAGTCCTGGACAAATCTTCTGTAATATCCAGCTAGCCCCAGAAAACTCCTCACCTCTGTGACTGTAGTCAGCTTTGGCCACCTCATCACTGCTTCTATCTTAGCTGGGTTCACTGTAACCCCCTTGCTTGACACCACGTGACCCAGAAATGCTACTTCAGACAACCAAAACTCGCATTTAGAGAACTTGGCATACAACTGCTGGGCTCTCAGTATTGCCAAGACTTTTCTTAGGTGTTTTTCATGATCTGCCTCTGACTTAAGTATACCAGAATGTTCTCGATGAACATTAAGACAAAGGTGTCTAAGAATTTCTCAAACACCCTGTTCATTAGTTCCATGAAACCTGCTGGTGCATTGGTAAGGCCAAAGGATACAACGAGAAACTCGTAATGTCCATAACGACTTCTGAAAGCTGTCTTGGGCATATCTCCTTCTCTGACCCTCAACTGATAATACCCGACCTTAGGTCGATTTTGGAGAAGACTCTTGCTCCCTATAGCTGATCAAACAGGTCAATTCTCAGGAGTGGGTACTTATTCTTTATAGTGACCTTGTTTTATTCCCTGTAATCAATACACAACCGCATGGACCCATCCTTCTTCTTGACAAACAGAACAGAGGCTCCCTAGGGTAATACAGTGGGTCGGATGAAACCCTTATCCAACAGCTTCTGTAACTGTTCCTTCAATTCCCTAAGTTCTGCATTTGCTATCCTGTAAGGTGCCTTGGAGATCGGCACAGTTCCTAGTTCTAAATCGATCCCAAAATTGACTTCCCTAGCTGGCGGCAAACCTGGCAGATCCTTCGAAAAGACATCTACGAACTCCCTGATGATGTGTATCGATGAGGTTAGTTGTTTGTTACCATTGTCCAAGGTCACACCGGTTAGAAATGCACTTGCACCACTACAAATCAGCTTCTTAGCCCTTAGCGATGTTATGACGCTTGGGGCACCTTTGGAAGTGGCTCCCTTGTAGGTAAAGTTATCCCCTGACGGGAGCCTAAGAGTCACTATTCGAGTCTCGCAATCTATCAAAATGCGATTCTCCCCTAGCCAATCCATACCCAAGATGACATTGAAGTCTTGCATGCTTAACACTATCAGTGTAGCTTCGATGACTCGCCCGGATATTGTTACCCCACCTCCCTTAACCCTATGGGTAGCTAGCAACAGCTCGTGAGCAGGGTGGAGTAATCTCTAAAAGTTCTTTCTCTAGGTGTGCTAGCTCTACAAACTCCTCAGATACGAATGAATGCGTCGAACCCGAATCAAACAATACTAAAGCAAGATGGCCAAATACGGGTAGCATACCTGTGACAACTGCGTCAGGCTGGTCAACTTGCCTGGCTGTTGTTGCATGGGCTACAGCTCGCCCCTGCTGATGTTGAGCAGCTTGGCCCCTCTGATGTTGTACTGCAGGCCAGTTGACACGCTGATCGTTCCTCTGAGGGCAATCCACTGTAAAGTGCCCTACCTGGCCATATCTATAGCAGGCGCCTATTCCTGCTCAGCATTCCCTCGTGTGAGGACGTCGCCAGTTAGAACAAAGGGTCATGTTCTATACTGGGGCCCTTTTTCGTTTATCAGTGCGGCCACGGGGCGGTCTACCAGTTATGGGGTGGCTAGAGTCTGTCACCTTTCCCTAGGCTGCAGTGTAGGATGATTGTGCTATTCCCAACTGCAGCTTGTCGGTGCAGGACGCGTCGAGCAAGGTCGCCACTTGAAGGGATTTCGCATAAACGAAGGATGATTGGGATGCCACATTCCCCCTTAATTCCTCCCTCAAGCCAGCGATAAATCGTTCGCCCTTCAATTGCTCAAAACTAACATAGGCTAGAGAAAACCTCGTCAGCCAATTGAACTCCAAGTCATATTCCTCCACTGATCTGCCTCCCTATTTCAGTGCCAGGAATGCTGTCTTCATTTTCACTATGGCAGTGATTGGGTAATATTTGTGGAGGTACGCATCTTTAAACTGACACCATGTAATAAACTCTCCTTGTGGTATCATGGTCTTCTGAGCACCCTTCCACCAGAAATGCACCTCTCCTTTCAGCATATACGTCCCATAGTGAACTTCATACTTTGGCGGGCTGTTCATAAAATGAAAGGTTGTTTTTATGGCCTCTAGCCAATTCTTAGCGGCAATGTGATCCACCTTGCCTCCGTCAAAGGAAGGCGGTTTATGCCTCTGAAAATCTCTTAAGTAGTGGGACTCCACAGTCATAGTCCCTGAATCCTTGCCCCCTTGCCCTTTTGACGTATTAGCCATCATGGTTTGTATCATCTGGTTCGTCAGAGCCTAATTTTCTATCGAGGTCATCATGAACGTCTAAAACATCTCTGCTGTGGGCAAGGCTAATGGCTGGTTTAACGGGACTGCTGTACATGGGGTTGGACCGATGGGACCTCCTTCGACAAGGGAGCAGTAGGGGGTGTATCAAGAAGCCTTCGGGCCTTGGCCTTCCTTCAGCGTCTTTTTGTTCTTGATGGTTGTGGTACTGTCCCCTCGCTAGTTTGGGGCGTATCCCCAGCCTCCTCCTAAAATTCAGGTTGTTCCTCTTCAGGTGTTGGAATCGAGGTGTCCTGAACTTCCTCTCTTCTTCTCCTTCTGGGTCCAGGCCCAACATATGGTTCGCGTCTCTTTGGTGCCATTATTTACCACAATAGAAAAAGAACTATGGTTACAATTCATTCTTAGCACATCTCCTAGGTAATGTGCGATTATAATGCCATAGTCGGTCATGGTATACTCTAAAAATACTAGCTTAACCTTTGTCTCTATGTTTCCGTCGCGTGAGAACGTCTGGTCGTGAGCGGCATGTGTTTGACGAGCGAAGTCACAGAGGACACGACTCTCTATCCTAAATGTCTACAGGACCTATAACCTGACTTCTCTGATACCAAATTTGTCACGATCCAGTATTTTACTACGGACTGTGACTAATGACAAGACACAAATGCACAAAGTGATTTAAATATGAAATAAAGAAAATCCTTAAATTCCAATAAAGTTTTTGGACGACAAACAACAGACACATGACAGTTTGGAAATAAATTTCAAAAGAATGCAAATACAATATAAAGACTGGACTGACGCCCCGAGACAACCCGTTCCTTTGTGACAATCCCCGTCTCCATCACGCCCGCCCTTGACAAATGCCTCGCGCTCCTAAAAAAAGGAAAACATAGCAAGGATGAGTATAAAAATTATACTCAGTAAGCCACCTACTTGTAGGCTCTCTTCACGTCTTAATTTAACAGGTTCTCACGGTTTCCTGATTCGGTTCTAGGACATCTGGTTCTAATCTTAGTCCCTTGGAGCTTGTCCCTTGGGTTTCACCGGTTCGTCGTCCTTTCATTAAACGCCTAGAGGTTCCTTACGCCAAGCTAATATGGTTGGTATCAATCTATGAGGTGCTACCTCTACATGGCTACCTGGGACTACATGGTATCTAGCCTAGGGGTGTGCTAAATACCCCTAAGCCCATATTGCCCTCTTATGGGGGACGCGACCCAACCCGTTCCCATGCAGCTAATGGGCTGTACGACGTGGGGACACATTTCCCATGCGAAATTGGCTAAGGGCAGTAAGGACTGATCAGGGACCCTTGGTCCTCCCACGAAGCTATAGATACCGTTCTCACGCTAGCAATCTATGAACACTTCTGAGGTACCTTGTTGTCGTGGTAAACCTCTAAGTTTCTAGGGGAAAATTACATCTAACTAGAGCGAAATATCGCTCCTAACAGTAACCCCTTAAGCTTATCATAGAAATGGGCCCTAGCAATTAACAGAGTGTGCATGCAACCATCTTCTAGCATCATAATATATAATTCATGCAAACTAGTCATACCGACTCAACGGGGCGATGTCCTCCATCAAGCACCTAGAGCACGAAGTTCGCGCTCAATGGGGCGAATTCGTCCATCAAGCACTCGGAACACGGCATACACAATTCCAACATAAATTAAACACCTGCATACATACGGCATAAGCTTAAAGCATACAAACAACACTCAGATAATTCACCCATTACACTCATAGCAATCAATCTGGCTAATATTTTACATGGAGAGCTAATCTGAAACAAAATTACTAGTATGCATGCAATCCAAGCGAATCCTACAAGTATTTCTTCCTAAATACCGGGTGGTGACTTACCTGGTTGACGCGTGCCTTTTTGCTAGCGTTTCCTTGGCCGTGAGGTGTCTAAAAATGCTGATTTCTTTATATTAGGTCCCTATTCATGTAAAAACAGTATTGGAACTAGAACCGGAACAAAAATTGGGCAAACGAGGGCAACCGGGCCAAAACGGTCGTTTCACGCGCGCTCAGGCGCCAGCAGTGTGCTGACCACGCGCGTGGACGTGCGCTAGTCATAGGCCGCATGCGCGCCTACCACATGTGGCAGCCCCTGCGCAGTCGTGGGTCGCCGGTCCGATTTGGCTTGGCTTGGCTCACGTTTGCGGTTTGGCTCGACTTTGCAAGTGACACGTGTCGTCGCCTCGCTGGAGCTGCGTTGCTCCAGTCGACGGTCGACGTGTGTCTGGTGTCACGGTCATGCTAGTCCAAGGCATGTTGCCCATGGCCGCATGCCCATGACAAGCCCAACCCTTTATGTCCTTACATATTCTAGTGTTTTACTTTTGTATTTCTAGGAAGTATGACGTTTCAGAAATATCATGTCTAGGCCTGTTAGACATGAAATGCCTCAGAATGTACTATTGGGGGATATGACTAGTTGTCAACTTCTCCCTACCCAAGGTTATATACTGTAAGCTGTTGTTATTTCTCTCTTGCTTGCTTATATAACATCTCTTTCAAAATAAAATTCTGCTCTCATTTTCTAAAACATTCTCTTAAAACTGAGGCCAGAGGATCGAGCATACGTCGCTTGGCTGTAGGTGATGCAAGAACGAATTGGCTTAGCTCACTTGTCATTGGAAAGTGAGTTTGCAAGTCCGCTGTCATTAAAAGTGCGATTGTAACAAGTGGTATCAAAGCTTTATAAGCTCCGTGAAATAGCAAAGACCGAAAATATGTCGATGACAAAGTCGACACCCAAATCACAAGCCGACCGGCTTACTTTAATAGAGGAGGAAATGTTGTTCATCAAAGAAGTCCCTGAAACCATCCGCTTCCTGGAAGCACGGGTGAAAGAATTGAGTGGAAAAGTCGTAGAGATCGACGCAATGGGTAACCGCCTGGATGGGTTGCCAATCAAAGAACTGATGTTTCGAGTGACCTCACTCGAAGAAAAGTTGCTCCTACGAGTAGCCCAAGACCGTCTGGTAGCCCCGATAGCTCTATCGCGCACAAGGAGGGACGTGGCGAAGAGTTCGACGTGCTACAAAATACAATGATGAGTTTGTTCAATTGATTAGCTGACGAATTCAGAACAACGATCGATGACATCCAAGAAAAGATGTCCACCATGAGCACCCGAATTGAGGTGACCATGAAAGCCGTGGAGAACGTCTCCGCTGGGCAAACAAATACAAGATCCAACAAATTGAAGTGTCCCGACCCTAGACCTTTCAAAGGGAACCGGGATGCCAAAGAGTTGGAGAACTTCATCTTTGATGTCGAACAGTACTTCAAAGCCACACCGGCTTGTACCGACGACATAAAGGTGATAGTAGCCTCGATGTATCTCATAGACGACGCCAAACTTTGTTGGCGTATTAAGGTACAAGACATCAAGAATGGATTGTGCACCATAGACTTGTGGGAAGACCTCAAGAGAGAGTTGAGGGACCAATTCCTCCCCGAAAACGTAGACCATCTAGCAATGGAAAAACTAATAGCCCTAAAGCAAAGTGAAAGCATAAGGGACTATGTCAGACAATTTTCGACCCTGATGCTAGATATCAGGGGCACATCAGAGAAGGACAAGGTGTTCTTTATAAATGGGTTACAACTATGGGCCAAAACAAAAATACACGAGAAAAAGGTCCAAGACTTAGCTACCTCAATTGTTAGGGAACGAGGCGAGTTACCAAAGAAAAACAACACAGGCCCCAAACACTGGGGGCAAAACATATAAGCTGCCAGGTAATCGAAATGGAAGCCCCAACAGGCCAAACGGAGGTAACAAAAGACCAAGTGGGTGGACAAATAGACGTCCTTAGAACAACAAAGCGGGGACATCTTGAGAACCTTACCCTCAAAGGAACCACCCGACAACACCTTTACAATGCATATTGTTTAAAGGCCCCCACAAAGTGTCCTAGTGTCCTCATCGGGCCTCTCTCACTGCACTCCAAGTGTCCATTCAAGAGAGCAACGACACAAGAGTCGAGACTATGCTAGACAAGAAGGAAGATCAAGACAACCCCCGAATGGGCACGCTCAAATTCTTGTCAGCCCTCCAACGGAAGGTTGACCCGAAGGAGATAATAGAGAAAGGGCTCATGTTTGTGGATGCGACAATAAACTCTCGACCGAGCAAGAGTACTTTGATAGACTCAAGAGCGACGCACAACTTCATCGCCGATCAAGAAGCCCGAAGATTGGGACTCACCATAGGAAAAGACCCTGGAAAAATGAAAGCTATCAACTCCGAGGCCTTGCCTATTGTGGGAGTTTCCAAAAGAGTCCCCTTCAAATTAGGGGTTTGGACAGGAAAGCTGGACCTTGTCGTAGTTCGCATGAACGACTTGGACGTGGTACTTAGGATGGAGTTCCTCCTAGAACACAAACTTATCCCTATGCCACTGGCGAAATGCTTGGTGATCACCGACCGAAATCCCACAGTAATACCTGCAAGCATCAAGCAGCCAGGTAATCTTAGAATGATCTTGGTGCCACCCACATCACCAGGTTCGAAAGTAGTCTGCTGACAGGGACGTCAACTAATTAGGTGGGGGAAGATGTCACGGTCATGCTCGTCCAAGGCATATTGCCCATGGCCGCATGCCCATGACAAGCCCAACCCTTTATGTCCTTACATATTCTAGTGTTTTACTTTTGTATTTCTAGGAAGTATGACGTTTCAGAAATATCATGTCTAGGCCTGTCAACATGAAATACCTCAAAATGTACTATAGGGGGATACGACTAGTTGTCAGCTTCTCCCTACCCAAGGTTTTGTAGTGTAAGCCGTTGTTATTTCCCTCTTGCTTGCTTATAGAACGTCTCTTTCAAAAATCTCTCTTTCGAAAATCTCTCTCTGCCCTCATTTTCTAAAACCTTCTCTTAAAACCGAGGCCAGAGGCTCGAGCATACGTCGCTTGGCCGTAGGGGACGCAAGAATGAATTGGCTTAGCTCACTTGTCGTTGGAAAGTGAGTGCCGCACAATCGCAAGTCCGCGGCCATTAAAAGTGCGAATGTGACATCCAGCGCCTGTCACACCGCCCTCCGCCGCTCGCCGACCGACCTCTTTTTTTTTTTTTTC
>NW_019268572.1:211144-226830 GCF_002738365.1 Cucurbita moschata
TTTTTTTTTTTTTCTTTTTCTTCATTTGAAGGTCGTAGTAGTCCTATGTTAAATCTTCATTTTATTTTATTAAGTAATATTAATTTGGTTACAATTATTTAGTTCCGAATTAGAGATTAAATGAAAAGAATTTTCTATGAATTTTAGGAAATCACAACAAATTATATTTTAGATCTCCTGTTGCAATGATTTAGGTTGTCAATAATTTTATATGACTTCAAGAAAAAGAATATAACCAAACGAATCGATTAAATTAAAAACTAAGAACATAATTGTCAACTAAATCAGAAGGAAGACAAAGGAAATAAGAAAAAAACCAAATAGAGATGGAAATCGAGAATACTATTAACTAAAAAGAATACTGTTAACTGTTGCAATGATTTAGTCTTTTGTTGTGTCGTTTTAAAGATGTTTTCGAAACACGTAAGTCCATGACTGTGTTTTAAGATAAAGGCTATGTTTTATGAAATTTTAATGAAGTCTTCCACATTCAATATTTATGGTACGTATACAGTAGCGACCTTAAATTAAGTAGAAAATTTCGGGTCGTTACAAAAACGATGCCCACAAAATTGGAAGATCTACTAAAGTATAACTCACAAAAGATTGAAACAGAGCCTAAGCTTCAAAGGTCGATGACAAAGAAGTGAAACAAATTCTACAAAGAAAACAAATAACACGAGCAATTCTAACATGTTTTATCCCAACTTACATGTATTCTAAGAAAATTTTGAAGAGATCACCCAACATAGAATTGTTACAAGCAAAACACACTTACCACTAGAATGGACAGTAACTTTTAATTTTTTTAAGCTTTTCTTAACATCCTATCTACAAGATTATTTTCATCCGGACATAGTCTCGATTCATTCATTTACTCATTTACTCAGATGTCACAATCTTTAATAGTTGTAATTTATATAACGATACATACGACTCTGATCGAGGTAGTTAAAGCCATTCCATGAAAAGAATAGTTAATTCCACAAGGGTTTGAAGCTACCATAGTTGGCCTACTTTTCAAGGAAGATATAAAAGTTATAGAGTCACCATATTTGTTAAACAAAATGTGTATATAAATACAGACGGTACAATGGCAAATGAGCAAACCAATTCTACATTCAAACACATAAATTTAGTATATTATAACACTGATATTTTAGGAGATGGCGAACTTCTCTTGCTCCCTCTTTGTTCTTGTCCTGGTTCACTCAGGTACGAATGGTTGTTTAGATGTCTTTAAGTTTTATGTTGTAAGCCTTGATGGGTATTAAAGCATGTATAACTTTGAAAATTTGTTTAGCTGGTTGGATGGTGCCTCTAGCAACCCACGCAAAACAATGTGATGTGAAGATGTTCGAATAAGCATGCGACACCACTGGATGTCACCAAAAGTGCCTAGAGGTTTACCCAAATTCAACACCTCAATGTGTTGAAACTCCTAAATTTCCCACCAACTTTGCTTGCTATTGTTTCTTCCCTTTTGAAGAAAATTGAGTTTTGATGTGATTCTCTTCTTTTCCTTGTACTAATCCACATCTTGTAATGCCCTAAAAGTCCACACGTTTCCTAAATAAAATGGTTGGTGACTTTCCTGTTATTCAATTTGTCATTATGGTTGCTAGTAAACAGTGTGTATAAAATAAGATAAAAACCAACTACCCTAACATCGGCTCCATGGTCTTCATGTATCACTTCCATTATCCGTAGAAGGATGTCTTGCTTTTATCTGAAACGTAGACATAACACATGACTTAAGTACTTTAAGAAATACTTGGTGAGTGACTTCATTATTAGAGTCGTCAAATACAAATATATGCAACATATTTATTAATTAAAAAAAGTTATTATATTATTATTATTAAATATTTTAAATTATTAAATAATTTTTTTATTGAACGAATTCACATCGTTATCCATATAGTAAATATATAAAATAGCTAATAATATAACAAATAATAATATTGACATAATAACCTTAATGACTCTCCATCCAAGTCTGAAAAAAAGTTGTAACTTATCATAATTGGCTACTTTCCAAATAAAAGACAAATTAACTTAATGGGTTGTCTTATTTGAAACCAAATATTTGATTTTTGACAGCTGCATGCATGTTGTCGGTCAATGCAATACAATGTGAAGAGAAGTTGTACGAAGGATGCGTACCTAAAGACTGTAGCGAGAGATGTTTACAAAAGTTTCCCAAATCAACATCTGAATGTGTTCCAATTGGACAAATCTCATTTAACTATATTTGCTATTGTTTCCATGATTGCTAGAAGATGATTAATTCTCGTTTTTATCACGGTCTCTATTAAATAAAATGGTTGAATGTCTCTATGAATTCAACCAATCCCCTGTAACTATTTTATTTTTGCTTTTGTTGTTGCTTCCATGATCGCTAGAAAGTGATCAATTCTGGTTTTTACCCGTCTCCATTAAATAAAATGGTTTGATGCCTCTATGGATACAACTTTTTTAGCATAATTCTCCATTTCATTCCTTCTCACCTATCTTAATTAATCTTAATTTGAACAGCTAACTTGACCTACTAATATAATGTGTTATAATAAAATAAATCCAGCTACTTTTAGAAAAGTTGCAAGTAGAGAAAGTGAATATGTATATTCGGTCACCATGTTTTTTAACGATTAAACTACTAATTTCGATATAATTTAATTTATAAGCTACCAAATCGTCGTCTTACAGGATTGACGTTTCATAACTTGTAACATCATCAGTAAAATATTAGATGAAATATAGTATTTTTGTTAGAAAGGAATATTATTATGAAATACAATATGTAACATATGGTTGTTATAGTAAATAATTGACAATTTGATTCAACTCTTTCTCATCGATCTTTATCTTTAATCATAAATGAAATTATTTGTGGATAGGTTGGTGGATTCAATTCATATATTAACATAAATTAGTTATTAATAGAAATACATATTTTTTTATTTACAAAAATAATCCTTGGGAATATAATTTGAGAGTTCTCGAAACAATGGCAAGGTCATTTGTAATTAAATTTGGGGCATAATAATACATTTTTTTTTAATTTAAAAGAACTTTTGATTTAAATAAGACTAGCCCTCAAAAAAAAAATTAAAAAGTCTTTTTTATTTTTATTTTTAATGGATATGGAAGCTCAAAACTCTCATTTTTTTTTTACTAAATTATAAAAAAAATTATTTTATTATTAATAGCTATTTTAAATTATTAAATCACTTTTATTATTATTATTATTATTTATTTTTGTAGGGAAAGAATTCATATATATATATATATCTATATATTGATCTAGTAGATAAGTAGTGAATGTAAATTTAATCTTTTGGTGTATAATATATGTCTTAATAGTTAAACTATATTTAGGTAAAAAGGGGATGGTTCTACAATGTTACAATTCTTACCTACCTATTTTACCGTTAAATTTTTATTAAATATCTATTTTGCCTTTATACAAAATTAGAATCAACTATACATAAAAGCTAAAATTAGATTACCTCTGAGTTAAATATCTATCGTCAAGATTTGTAACCTTTTCTAAATTGGAACGCTTCACAATTCAATTTGAAAGGTTTGGTTGAATAACTTAGATGCAATCATAAGACTGGCATGTAACTTAGAAATTACAAAAATAATACTCAAATTTTCAAGGAGCACTAAATTTCATTCACCAAAATGTATTTTTTACATAATAATTTGTGGGTATTTATAGTCTCCTCACAAAAGTGAGTAAATAAGTTAGTCACCATTCAAATGTGAATGTGAGTAAATAATTTGTGGGTATTTATAGTCTCCTCACTCACAAAAGTGAGTAAATAAGTTAGTCACCATTCAAATGTGAATGTGAGTAAAGAAGTTAGTGACCATAATTTACTCCCACAAAAAAAAAAAAATGGACAACTAACTTCCCACCTTTTCTCACCCCAATAAATTAAGAAATTAAAAATAATAAATAAAATTTTCTAACACATTATCAACGTTATAAGTCACTTTGACAACTAACTTCCCACCCTTCCCACCCCTGTAACAACTTCATCCGCTACTTCAACCGTGCAAATATTCACTTCCAAAGCTTCAAGTGGTCATTCCTAAATCGAATCAACTTGTAACACATGAAATAATGGTTGAACCGAGCCTATCCAATTTTGTAAATGAAGAATGAATGTTTGTTAAATCTTCATGGTTTTAGATCGTGTAATAGGTTCAATTGGAACGTTTGGAACACTGTGATCCTTATCATCTTTCCCCTCTTCAAAAGGATTCATGTTTGTTGAATCTTCATGGTCTTAGATTGTGTAATAGGTCCAATTGGAACGTTTGAAACACCATGATCCTTATCATCTTTCCCCTCTTCAAGAGGATTCATCAACTAATCAGTTAAATCATCACCTACATCAAAAGGACTCTAGTCAGCAACATTAAAAGTAGAATGTACCGAAAATTCTCCAGAAAGATCAATTTTATAGGCATTGTTATTAATTATTTCAAGAACTTAATAAATGTCATCCCCTCTTGGATGTAACTTTGTTTTCCTTTGGGATGGGAATCGCTACTTGCGAAAATGTATCCAAATTCAGTCACTGGGTTAAAAAATGATTTCCTTTCATCCTGTGTTAATTCTTAAAGCAACTTTAAAATTTTGTTTCACATTTCTCTCCACCTCTTTGTGTAATATTTTGATCAAATTTGTCTTGCTTGTGGCTGCTTCACTCGCAAAAATATTAGAATGAATAAGAAGCAAATCAAGAGGCGTAAGGGAATTAAATCCATAAACAACTTCAAAAGGAAAACAATGAGTGGTACTGTGAATTGTTTATTATATGTAAACTCTTCAAATGGCAAACATTCGTTACAAGACTTAATATTCTTAGAAATAATAGCCCTAAACAATGTTTCTAATATTCTATTAACCACGTTTTCCCATCAGTCTGATGATGATATGTAGTTGAAAACAACTTGGTACCGAATTTACCCCATCTTTACCATTTTTAGTGTGCACCAAACGAAGAACAAAATCTATAAATATATTAGTCTAAAGTTCGTTAGATCCATTCAAAGGAGTATACAATCCATTTGGTTGTGATTTAGATTTAGCTTCTTTGCATTTAAAATATTGGCTACAAAACTTATGAACATTGTGCTTCATCTTCGGCCAAAAGAAGTGTTCATGCAACATCTTATAAGTTTTATTAATCTCAAAATGTCCCAGTAAGCTGTCACCATATGCTTCTTTTTACCTGCAAATCTCTTATAGAGCATTTAGTAATACAAATCTTACTTTTCTTAAATAAAAATTCATGAAACATATAATAATCACCCCTAGCTTTTCACAAGATAAGATGCATCATCTTTATATAATTCTTTAATATACTCAAATACAAAAAATTTTTGGACTAAGAGAAGTAAAGAAATTATAATATATCAGCTACCATATTATCTTTACCATGCTTATATTTGATAACATACGACAATATTTCAATAAACTTCACCCACTTTGCATGCCGCTGATTTAGTTTGCTATGACATTTAAGATACCAAACTTTCATGAATAGAGTGGATCATAAATTCTCTAAGCCATAAGTAGTATTGTCACACTTGCAATGTGCGGACTAAAGCAAACAATTCTTTACCATAGGTAGAATAGTTCAATGTTGTCCCATTTAGTTTTTCACTTAAATATATTAAAGGTTTTCCATCAAAATAGCATCTATGCCCAAACCACTTGTCACACTCAATTTCAAAAGTTTTATCAAAGTTTTGCAAGACAAGTAATGGTGCACTAGTTAATTTCTTCTTAAGCTCATTGAATGCATTCTCTTGCATATCCCCCACTTAAAAACAACATTCTATTTTGCTAAATCATTCAAGGGTGAAGCTACTCCGGCCCCGTTGGTCTCCATATTCAGAGCCGGTAAACACCGGTAGGTTGTGGTAGTGGGTCTTCGTCTCCGGTGTGGGTATCATACTGTAGCGGAGTTAATCGCCATCGTCGTGGGTCTCTCGATTTGGAGGCCGAAAAAACCGTGACTTGTTTTTCGCATCTCCGCCGAGGGCATTTCTTCCGGGTGACTTGCAACAGCAATTGGCTGGTAGCTGATGCTCTCAGTGTTGAAGACAGTTTGGAAATGATCATAGATTTATAACTAAAGAATACATTTTCATTAACATGACTTCTTGTGGGCGCTTGAAGCAAACCCATGATGTTATGTTCAAAGTGAACAAATATCATATAACATTGTAGAGATTCGTGATTAGTAACATGGTATCAAACTATGAACTTAACTTAGCTATGTCGAACAAAAAAGTTGTAAGCCTAAAAATCGTAGTCAAACGTGTCGAACAAATTGTGTATTTTGTTCAAGGTCTTCGAAGAAAGAAGTCGAGTCTCGAATAAAGGGAGTTTCTTTTAGAAATCCATAGGCTTCAGGGGAGGCTCTATGGTGTATTTTGTTCGAGGGGAGGCTCTATGATCATAGGTAATCTATAGGCTTCAAAGGTGGCTCTATGTGTGGTACTTAATGAGAGGGGAGACTCTATGATGATGAGTTTATAAGTAAGGAAGTCAAAACAAAATCACAAGAGTTTATGCTCTAGACAATATAATACTATTGTAGACAATATTGTAGCTTTATTTCAATAAATAAATTCATGATTCTCTCACAAACTTTATTACAATTCATAAAATTTTTAAAATCAAATCTCTTCATACCACCCAAGAATCATAAGGCTTTTCCCCAATATAGTTGCCAGGAGGATCATAATTGCAAACAACAAACTAAGAATTAGCCTTGCAGGGCACTCTAGCACATCCAAGCCGCACCGAGCTTCGCCACACCATCTGAGTGTAGTGCCCACATTCACCACCCATGCATTTATTCGACGCATGATCATACAGCGCCTTCTCGTTCGCCCACAGCTTCACCGCATCCGCCCCAGTGAACTCAGGGTAGTAGCCCGCGGCTATGTTTTCCCCATACGGCCCGGTTGAGTGAATCATGGCACAGTCACCCTTTCTTTTTTCCGCATAGGCTTGAGCGTACGCGGCCACGGTGTTGCTCCATTGCATGGGTCCGACGCCAACCTGGGCTCGAGCTCGGTTGTGAAGTGCGAGGTAGTCACCGGGGGCGTTTTGAGCGTTGGTTAGGGCGAGGAAGAAAATGAAAGTGGCCATGAAAGTGGCCATGATCGGAAGGGTTTGAGTCCACATAATTCCGATGAGAGATGAGATGAAGATTGAGAATGAGGGAATGATGTATATAGAGATGGAAAACTTAATATGGAATGTGATGGGGAAAACCATGAATTATGAACTAATTATGCCATGCTTGGTAATTCAAAGAGAATAAATTCATTCTCGCTTCCCATGTTTAATTACGAGCTAGATTTTTTTTTTATTAGGTTCAAATAAGTGAAAATTTTCTAGATTTAGCTAGTTTATGAATTTTTTTTTAGAATTAATGAAATTTAATCCACCTGATTATGGTAAATCTTAAAAGATACATTTTTACTTGTAGGTATATATTTATTGTTTTATTTAGTTTCATAATTTTATTTATTTATTCTTCTCCAATTTTTTAAAATATATATTAAAATTGAATTGGTTAATTACATGTTCAAAAATAAGTAAATAATGTTAATATTTTCTTAAAAATTCTTAACGGAGGAGCAATAATATGGAGTAGCATAAAGCAAGGTTGCATTGCTGATTCCACCATGGAGGCTGAGTATGTTGCTGCTTGTGAAGCAGCGAAAGAATCTGTATGGCTTATGAAGTTCTTAACTGATTTGGAAGTCGTTCCAAATATGCATCTTCCCATCGCTCTTTATTGTGATAACAGTGGAGCAGTTGCAAATTCAAAAGAACCAAGAAGACATAAGCGAGGAAAACATATTGAGCGCAAATATCATCTCATAAGGGAGATTGTGCAACGAGGAGATGTAATCATCACACAGATAGCTTCAGAGCACAACATTGCTGATCCATTTACAAAGCCCCTCACGGCTGAAGTGTTTGAAGGGCACCTAGTGAGTCTAGGACTACGAGTTATGTAATCTAAGGCAAGTGGGAGAAAAGGCATGAGTATGTGATGCCCTAGTTTATTGTATTTCTCTCTACTCAACGTTATAAAACCCCGCTAGAGTTTTAGTCCAAGTGGGAGTTTGTTGGGTTTTATGTCCTAAAACTCATAGTTTGTAAACAAAAACATATTCTATTTTCAATAAAGTTATTATTGTTGTTTATTCAGTAAAGATTGTTATTGAATAAAGTGAACTTTACGATCATTAATCTAAATCCAATAAACTAAGAACACTTTGGCTATAGTACGATTACTTGAACTATATGTAGAGACATAAGAGTGGATCAAGTTCAAGTATATAGTCAAAATGATTTATAGTATAAGGATAAGGCTGAGTACCTTATTCTAGGGACACTATGGATGCGGCTCACTTTTGTATATGATATAAACAATGTGATCACTAAATTGTACATGTGGAGACATGTGAGTGGGGGCGTCCTATGCAATGAGTATTGCATAAGATCGGACCATGAAGAAAACCACTCTCACTTTATAATGTCGTTTACTGTTGAGACTGATTTTCTTTTCATTCGATAACTTAGGTAACTCGGTTTTAATCCTGAGCTAACCATGAACTCCTGTTTATTCGGAATTATCCTTAGATTTGCATGGGTGAGAGTGCCTCTAGTTCGCCAACTCAATAGGCTTCCCATTTCAGGGGTAAGACTGGGTGAATGGCTGGGGACGTGGGGTGCAAGATGGAATTCACTCCTACCCACCTTTAGGGATAGAAGAGAGGTAGTTCCCTTAAGCACTGACTCCAGGTCTTGAACAAGGGGCCCCACCCTCTCATTAGCCTGAGAGGGATTCGGTTTACTAGTTGGACCACAAACCAATTGTTCATTAGAGGATCAGTGAGACATAAGGAACAAGAAGTAACTTTAGGGGTAAAACGGTAAAATGACCCAGCTCTAGTTATGAATAACCTTTGAAGGATCGACTTACTAATCATGGTTATATCAAATGGACAAAAATATATCTATAGTGAGGGGAGTGCAACTACTAGGCTATAGTGGAGTGTCCTAATAGTTAACGAATGTCGGTTAACAAGGTTAGTGAGTTTAGCCAGTTAATCTTGGATCGTTGGAGCCCATGATCTATAGGTCCATTAGGTCCCTCTGCTAGCTCATATCGGACTAAACCATAGAACAGTGTGACGAGTGAGTTCGAAGTGTTCGAATTCAAATTAGGGAATATGCGTTACATATATACGATAATATTTAACCGCATTTTTGTTTTATTTACAAATTAAACAAAAAGAGAGAATCTGAGATATTCATATAAGATTTAAATATATTAATCAATTATGTGTCGGAACAAATGAATTAATATTAAATATTAATTAAATAGTTTAATTAACCATTTAACGTTACTTTAATGTGAAATTCATTATTCAAATTAATTGTTGAATTAAAATGAAGAAAGTCAAAATGTTGACTTCATTTAATGGAAAAATCCATGTTAGTGGAATTTTGAGGTGTCAAAATTTGATTTAACCAAACTTGCATGCTTGCCGAATAAACCCCACAAGTTTGAGTGGAATTTTGAGTGTCAAAATTTTGTGATCTCAAATTTGCATGAACATGCAAACATGACTCTTTAAATAGAGTGATCATGGTATATGGAAAGTCTTCTTCTTCTTGGTGAAAAACCTTGAGAAAAACCTCTCACAAACACTCTCTTCACATATACAAAATCCCTCCCAAGTTTAGTCACTCACCGGATTTCACAATCCCGTTCTAAGGCCGTAGGATAGTGGAGAAGACACTAGTGGTGGTTCGAAACCGGTTCGTGAGGAAAAAGGAGTTTGAACTCATTAAGTTTTAATACTTATGAACATGCTAGTTATTTACTATAATTGATGTTCTAAAAGTGCCTAAGATCCAAATTGCTTCCGCATGTGTTATATTAATACCATCAAGTGTATCTTAATTACTATTGAGTTATGTGCAGCAAAGCTAATCGCCATCGTGGGTCTCCCGATTTGGAGGCCGAAACATCGTGATTGGTTTTTCGCATCTCGGCCGTGGGCATTTATTCCCGTTGACTTCAACAGGATTTGACAGCTATTCTGGGAGCTATTCTCCGTGTGTAAAATTTTTAAGAGAGAGTCTTTAAGAAATGATCATGAATTTATAAGTAAGGAATAATCTCACAGGACAACATGCAGAAAGTACTTAATCTCAAACTAGACAGTATCATATCAGTGTAGAGATGGATGGTTCCTAAAACTTGGTAATTCTCCATTTATTTTTGTAGTATTGGTAAGAAAGCACATAATATCATACCGTTACGAAGATATTGTCCACTTTGAGTTCACCTCAATGGACCCATGATCGTTCCCTAAATTCGCCGAGTGAGACTTTCATCCAAGTCCACTTTGAGTTCACCCCAATGGACCCATGATCATTCCCTAAATTCGCCGAGTGGGACTTTCATCCAACACCTCCCCTCAACTCCTTTTATTTTCCTTTTTCTCTTGGAGTCCTTTGTTCGACATTTGAGGATTCTATTGACATGGCTAAGTTTAGGGCATGGCTCTAATACCATGTTAGACGAACACGACTCTCCACAATGGTATGATATTGTCCACTCTGAGCATAAGCTCTCATCGCTTTGCTTTGCACTTCCCAAAAGGCCTCACCCCAATGGAGATAGTATTATCTGATTATGAATCCATGATCATTCCCTAAATTAGTCGAGGTGGGACATTCATCCAACAAAGATTATACCATTGTGGAGATGAATGATTTCTAAATCTCAGCAATTCTCCATTTATTTATGCAATTTCGGATAGAAAAGCCGACAATATCATACCATTGTGAAGATATGATTTCTAAAACTCATTAATTTTCTCCATTTATTTTTGCAATTTTGGGTAGAAAAATAGACAATATTGTAAAGTTGTAGAAATTCATGATTGCATCCATTCTCCATTTAGGGGAGAAAAGTATACAATATCATATTGTACAGATTCCTAATTCACTTGGTGAATAGGGGGAAGATTTCCAGTAATTATGATTCTCTCACAAACTTTATTACAATTCATAAAATTCTCGAACCAAAGCTGTTTACAAAGAAGATCCATAAGGCTTTTTCCCAATATAGTTACTAGGAGGATCATAATTGCAAACAACAAATTGAGAATTATTCTTACAGGGCACTCTAGCACATCCAAGCCACACCGAGCTCCGCCACACCATCTGAGTGTAGTGCCCACATTCACCACCCATGCATTTATTCGACGCATGATCATACAGCGGCTTCTTGTTCGCCCACAGCTTCACTGCATCCGCCCCGGTGAACTCAGGGTAGTAGCCCGCGGCTATGTTTTCTCCATACGGCCCGATTGAGTGAATCATGGCACAGTCACCCTTTCTTTTTTCCGCATAGGCTTGAGAGTATGTGGCCATGGTGTTGCTCCATTGCATGGGACCGAAGCCGACCTGGGCTCGAGCACGGTTGTGAAGCGCGAGGTAGTCACGGGGGGCGTTTTTAGCGTTGGTTAGGGCGAGGAGGAACATGAAAGTGGCAATGAAAGCAGCCATGATCGGAGGGGTTTGAGTCCCGATGAGAGATGAGATGAAAATTGAGAATAAGGGAAGGATTTATATAGAGATGGAAAACTTAATATAGAATGCGATGGGAAAACAATAAATTATGAACTAGTTATGCCATGCTCGGAAATACAACAATGCATTCGCGCTTCCATGTTTAGTTAGGCTAAATTTTTGTTTGAATTAGGTTCAAATGAATGAAAATTTTCTAGATTTAGCATGATTTTTTTTTTAGAATTAATGAAATTTAATCCACATAGAGGTTAATCTTAAAATTTAAGATACATTTTTATTCCATTTAGGTATTCATGCACGTATATATTTATTGTTTTATGAACTAAATGTTTGAAAATAAATAAAAATAAATAAATAATGTTAATATTTTACTTAAAATTTTGAGTAAATGAAATGAATTAATTTAACCCAAAAAATTTTATGATTGATTATATAATAGAGAATCATAAGAAGATAGAAAATCAACTTTCAATTCTAGCGGATTGACTCACTTAGTGGTAGAGTGTGGTAGAGTCGGCTAGTGGCTAACCCAATTGACTCACTTGGTTGCACTACGGTTAGTTTGACTTGATCCATTAAACTTTCCATTCTAACCCATAAATTCATCATTTTTAAAATAGCAGTTGAATAGGTTAAATTTTTATATTAAAAATTGTTAATTTTTAAAATTTGGAGACTTATTATACACTTTTAAAATAACAAATTGTTAAATATTTTCTTATCCTACTCTTTTCAAAGTTTATGAATATGTATGTTTTTTTAAAAGTTTAGGTTGCGACAGTGGGCCTTTGTCTCCGGTGTGGGTCTCATAGTGCAGCGGAGTTAAATGCCGCCATGCATCTCTCGATTTGGAGTTCAAAAACACCGTGGATTGGTTTTTCACATCTTTGCCGAGGGCATTTCTTTCGAGTGACTTGGAACAGGAATTGGCTGGTGGCTGGTGTTCTCAGTATTGAAGATTATTCGGAAATGATCGTAGATTTATAAGTAAAGAATACATCTTTAGGAGCCCGAAGCAAACCTATGAGATTTTCTTATGTTCAAAGTGGACAAATATCATATACCATTGTAGAGATTCGCGATTCTTAACATGGTTATTAGACCATGAACTTAACTTAGCTATGTCGAACAAAGAAATTGTTAGCCTCGAAATTGTAGTCAAAAGTGTCGAACAAAGAGTGTATTTTGTTCAAAGGCTCCAAAGAAAGTAGTCGAGCCTCGATTAAGGGAAGGTTGTTCTAGAAATCTACGGGCTTCAGGGGTGGTTGTGTGATGTACTTAATTAGATGGGAGACTCTATGATCATGGGTTTATAAGCGAGGAGGTCAAAACAAAGTCACAAAGAGTTAACTCAAGGAGGTTAAAACAAAGTCACTAGAGTTAATTCAAACAAGACAATATAATATTATTATAGACAATACCATAGCTTTATTTCAATTCATAAATTCATGATTCTCTCACAAACTTTATTACCATTCATAAAATTTTTAAAACCAAATCTCTTCAAACCACATAAGAATCATAAGGCTTTTCCCCAATATAGTTGCCAGGAGGATCGTAATTGCAAACAACAAACTGAGAATTAGCCTTACAGGGCACTCTAGCACATCCAAGTCGGACCGAGCTTCACCACACCATCTGAGTGTAGTGCCCACATTCACCACCCACGCATTTATTCGACGCATGATCATACAACGGCTTCTCGTTCGCCCACAGCTTCACCGCATCCACCACAGTGAACTCAGGGTAGTACCCAGCGGCTATGTTTTCCCCGTACGGCCCGGTTGAGTGAATCATGGCGCAGTCACCCTTTCTTTTTTCCGCATAGGCTTGAGCGTACGCGGCCACGGTATTGCTCCATTGCATGAGGCCGACGCCGACCTGGGCTCGAGCGCGGTTGTGAAGCGCGAGATAGTCACCAGGGGTGTTTTGAGCATTGGTTAGGGCGAGGAGGAACATGAAAGCGGCCATGAAAGCGGCTATGATCGGAAGGGTTTGGGTCCACAGAATTCCGATGAGAGATGAGATGAAGATTGAAAAGAAGGGAAGGATTTATATAAAGATGGAAAACATAATATGGAATGTGATGGGGAAAACGATGAATTATGAACTAATTTTGTCATGCATTAGGCTTACAAGATCAACGGGAATGAATTTGTTCCGGCTTTCCATGTGTAATTAAGAGATTTTTGTTTGGATTAGGTTCAAATAAATGAAAATTTTCTAGATTTAGCTAGTTTATGAATTTTTTTTAGGATTAATGGAACTTAATCTACCCAGATTATGGTTAATTTTAAAAGATATGTGGTATATATTTATTGCTTTATTTAATTTTATTTATTCTTCCCCCACTTTTTTTTAATATATTGTAAAATTTAGTGGCTTAATTAAATATTTGAAAATAAATAAATAAGGTTAATATTCTACTTAAATTGTGAGTAAATGAAATGAACTAATTTAACCCAAAAATTTTATGATCGAGTTACATTGAGTTTATATAAGGAGAATTTCTTAGAAATATTTATGACTAATTGAGTTATGGATTTTTGTATTTTTTTTTCTTTTTAAAAAAATGAACGTAAATTAAAACATAGATAAGCGGATGAAACACAACCTCCACCTAATTTAAAATAACAATAATAATAACCTTAGAGCAATGAGTTAAAATAAAAATTATTTGTAAAAACTATTTTATAGCTAATCGAATTCCGTAACTTCCAACCCAATAAAATTCTTAAATAAAATTAAGTTTTCATTTCAAAAAATTAGAGGATTAATTTTATGTTTTGACTTCCATGGATCCTACAAAAAAAAATGCTGAAAGCAAGATGATTAAGAACCATGAAGTGAGAACAGAATTTGAACTTCTTCCCTCTCAATTAAATTTCAAAACATGTTTTTTTTTTTTTTTGTGGACAAAAAAAAATTGATGATTGTTTACCCACCACACAATTTTTACTCGGAGAGGAGAATTGAGCTGTGGTAAACCATCCACCATCTTCTTTTGCTCAAGAGTCTTCCATATCTACAATGTCAAAGTTGTTCAATATATTTTGTGATTGTATTGAAACAAGTGGATGCTACATGCCGAGATATAGCATGCAGTACGAACATTCGATTCAAAGGCATCTATGTCTCCATGATTAAGCCTCTCAGGATGAAACACCTCGCACGTTCCATTTTGAAACAAAATGGTAAGCCCCTTTGATTGCAATTTCTCAATACTCAAAAATTGTTCTTCAGCTCTGGTACATAGGTATGATTCCATTAACTTGCAGCCGTACATTACTCTTTCCTATTACAACCATGCTTGAGTTGTTGCCCAACTTCAAGCAATCTCTAAAACTTCCATCAAAATCTGAAAAAATATTCCTTCTTCCCACACATATGATTGCTACATTCCGAGTCAAGGAACCACATATCTTCTCTATTGGCCTTATTCATATTCACGTAAGCCGTCAAAAGCATATCTTCTTGAGTCTTTGCATAGTTTGCCTCTTTCTCCTTGCTTTGAGATTCCCATTGAAAATGTCCTAGCTTGTGACAATTATAGCACAACACTGTGGCCCTGTTGAAGGTTTGTCTGCCTCGTCCCCTTCCTCTGCCTCTAAAACTTCCACGACCTTGACCCCTTCCTCTAGATTGTTCGTCATGAGTGATATTCAAAGCGTGTTCTTCTTCGACATGAGAACTCATGCGTTGTTCATGTTCAAGCAGGCTTCTTTGCAACTCATTAATGGTTAAGATGGTTCTATCATTGGACTCCTCAATGGAACACACAATATAATCAAACTTTGGGGTCATAGATCTCAGAATCTTTCCGACTACTTCAACATCTTCTTTGTTCTCACCATTTAGTTTCATCTTGTTGGCTATGCTAAGGGTCCGAGCAAAATACTCATTCACAGATTCTCCTACCTTCATGTGCAGCATTTCAAACTCCTTCCGAAGAGCTTGCAAATGTGCACGCTTTACCCCTGTCGAACCTTCATATTTCTACTTCATAGAATCCCATATGTTT
>NW_019268572.1:226840-256353 GCF_002738365.1 Cucurbita moschata
ATAGAATCCCATATGTTTTTTTTTTTTTTTTGCTGTATCATTGATGAGGGTTGTCTCCAAGATGGAACGATCTAATGCTTGAAATAGATAATTGTTTGCTTTCAAATCTTTCAATTTATGATCTTCAATGTGCTTCTTCTGGGTATCTGTTAAAACGATGTGTCCTATTTATGCGGGAATCCCATTCTCCACCAAACCCAGTACTAAAAAAGTTTTCCATGAGCATTGCCCAATGATCATAGTACCCATCAAATTTCAGTATTTCAGTATTTCGATAAAAGGGCATTTCAGTAATTCAACGAAAACGGGCATTTCTTTGATTTTACCATTTTGATTATTTATTAATTATTTTTTTCCCCACAAAGCCGAGCAAAAGACGAATGTAGTGGCCAATAAGCAAAGGGAAAAAAAATGGTCACCTTTTGAGCATCGGGTGTCCTTCAGTCACTCCGGCCCCATTGGTCTCAATATTCAGAGTCGGTAAACGCCGGTAGGTTGTAGTAGTGGGTCTTCATCTCTGGTGTGGGTATCATACGCAGCGGAGTTAATCGCCATAGTCGTGGGTCTCCCGATTCATAGGCCGAAAACACCGTGACTAGTTTTCCACATCTCCGCCGAGGGCATTTCTTCCGGGTGACTTGGAACAGCAATTGGCTGGTTGCTGATGCTCTCAATGTTGAAGACGGTTCGAAAATAATCATAGATTTATAACTAAAGAATACATTTTCATTAACATGACTTCTTGTGGGAGCTTGAAGCAAACCCATGATGTTATGTTCAAAGAGGACAAATATCATATAACATTGTAGAGATTAGTGATTAATAACATGGTATTAGACTATGAACTTAACTTAGCTATGTCGAACAAAAAAGTTGTAAGCCTAAAAATCATAGTCAAACATGTCGAACAAATTGTGTATTTTGTTTTAGGTCTCCGAAGAAAGAAGTCGAGTCTCGATTAAAGGGAGTTTCTTTTAGAAATCCATAGGCTTCGGGGAAGGCTCTATGGTGTATTTTGTTCGAGGGGAGGCTCTATGATCATAGGTAATCTATAGGCTTCAAAGGTGGCCCTATGTGGTGTACTTAATGAGAGGGGAGACTCTATGATGATGAGTTTATAAGTACGGAAGTCAAAACAAAGTCACAAGAGTTTATCCTCTAGACAATATAATACTATTGTAGGCAATATTGTAGCTTTATTTCAATAAATAAATTCATGATTCTCTCACAAACTTTATTACAATTCATAAAATTTTTAAAACCAAATCTCTTCATACCACCCAAGAATTATAAGGCTTTTCCCCAATATAGTTGCCAGGAGGATCATAATTGCAAACAACAACCTGAGAATTAGTCTTGCAAGGTACTCTAGCACATCCAAGCCGCACCGAGCTCCGCCACACTATCTGAGTGTAGTGCCCACATTAACCACCCACGCATTTATTCGATGTATGATCATACAACGGCTTCTCGTTCACCCACAGCTTCACCGCATCCGCCCCAGTGAACTCAGAGTAGTAGCCCGCGGCTATGTTTTCCCCGTACAGCCCGGTTGAGTGAATCATGGCGCAGTCACCCTTTCTTTTTTCTGCATAGGCTTGAGCGTACGCGGCCACGGTGTTGCTCCATTGCATGGGGCCGACGCCGACTTGGGCTCAAGCTCTGTTGTGAAGCGCGAGATAGTCATCGGGGGCGTTTTGAGCGTTGGTTAGGGCGAGGAGGAAAATGAAAGTGGCCATGATCAGAAGGGTTTGGGTCCACATAATAACAATGAAAGATGAGATGAAGATTGAGAATGAGGGAATGATGTATATAGAGATAGAAAACTTAATATGGAATGTGATGGGGAAAACCATGAATTATGAACTAATTATGTCATGCATGAGGCTTGCAAATTCAACTTGAATGAATTCGTTTGGGCTTTCCATGTTTAATTAAGAGATTTTTGTTTGAATTAAGTTCAAATAAATGAAAATTTTCTAGATTTAACTAGTTTATGAATTTTTTTTAAGATTAATGGAACTTAATCTACCCAGATTATGGTTAATTTTAAAAGATACATTTTTACTTGCCATGTCTATTTAATTTTATTTAATTTTATTTATTCTTCTACCACTTTTTTAAATATATATTAAAATTTAGTGGCTTAATTAAATATTTGAAAATAAATAAATAACGTTAATATTCTACTTAAAGTTTTGAGTAAATGAAATGAACTAGTTAGATTGGGTTTAGTTATAACGAGAATTTCTTAGAAATATTTATGACTAATTGAGTTATGGATTTTTGTATTTTTTTTCTTTTTAAAAAAATAAACGTAAATCAAAACATAGTTAGATTGACACTGTTGAAGGTTTGTCTGCCTCGTCCCCTTCCTCTGCCTCTAAAACTTCCACGACCTTGACCCCTTCCTCTAGATTGTTCGTCATGAGTGATATTCAAAGCGTGTTCTTCTTCGACATGAGAACTCATGCGTTGTTCATGTTCAAGCAGGCTTCTTTGCAACTCATTAATGGTTAAGATGGTTCTATCATTGGACTCCTCAATGGAACACACAATATAATCAAACTTTGGGGTCATAAATCTAAGAATCTTTCCGACTACTTCAACATCTTCTTTGTTCTCACCATTTAGTTTCATCTTGTTGGCTATGCTAAGGGTCCGAGCAAAATACTCATTCACAGATTCTCCTACCTTCATGTGCAGCATTTCAAACTCCTTCCGAAGAGCTTGCAAATGTGCACGCTTTACCCATGTCGAACCTTCATATTTCTACTTCATAGAATCCCATATGTTTTTTTTTTTTTTTTGCTGTATCATTGATGAGGGTTGTCTCCAAGATGGAACGATCTAATGCTTGAAATAGATAATTGTTTGCTTTCAAATCTTTCAATTTATGATCTTCAATGTGCTTCTTCTGGGTATCTGTTAAAACGATGTGTCCTATTTATGCGGGAATCCCATTCTCCACCAAACCCAGTACTAAAAAAGTTTTCCATGAGCGTTGCCCAATGATCATAGTACCCATCCAATTTCAGTACTAAAACAACCTTTCCCCACTTCTCTCCACTAACCTCTCATCCCTCCCCACTTCTTTTCATTTCGTCCTTATTCTCTCTGTTCATTTTGTCCTTACACTAGAAAGTAATAGGTACTCCAAAAAAGGAAATAGAAAAACAATAATGGTGAGATTTACTTAGGAAAAAAAAAATGAGAATGACCTTTACCTAGTTGAGATTTACCGCAGATTTACGTGAAGATAAATCTAATTAATAAGGTATATATTAAATCAGTATATATTAAATTTTCATTTTCTTTTATCCCATTTTTTTTAGAAATGACGCAAATTATAATTAGATCTTCATTGAATTATTACAATGGTTTAACTTTGAGTTAGAAACAAAATGTCAATCATTTATACAAATGCTAGTAAATCACATCAGATTAATAATATTAGATTAAATGTATATCAGTAGCCAAATTAATAGATTAAAAATAGAATGACCAAGAAAATTTGTGAACAGGAACACTGAGTTAAGGAAAGGTTTGGAAACAGAGATCCACTAGAAATTTGGAATGCATGAGAAATGAATTAAAAGGTAACGGATACAAAAAAAAAACTACAAATTAAATATAGAGAGAAAGGTAAATATAGGGTAAATCCAGAGAAATCCAGAGAGTAGTAAAGCTCAGAATGACTTGAAATAGTTGTATCTACTACCATGGAAAATAAGATTTTTAATAAAAATATGATTATAGATATATAACATTTCAATTTCAAGACTTTTAACAATGGATCAATGTAAATTATAGAAATAATTTTGTAGAGTTCAAACTTGAAACTGATGTCATGGGCTCACGTAGGTTGACTCGGATTTCAAAGGATGGAATCAAACTTTCATTAAAGATATATTCGTGACAATGACTTAAGCTAGCCAGGTAAGTAGCCTTACAATCGACATGGTTATATTTGATGTTGACACGTGCCTGTGGTTCTGCACGTGTCATATATACTGATATGTGTGAATTATCTGTGAATCAATATGCTTATATTATGTTTATGTTATATTATAATATGTGAATTGTATGATAATAATTGTGGTACGATGTGTTTAAGGATATGTTTGAGATAGGATACGAAAAGGATGCACAAGACAAAATGTAATGATAGTAGTAAGATTTATTCATGAAACGTTAAGGTTAGGTTACATACCAGAGTGCTATGGATAGAAGAGATTGTTGAAAGAATATGGTTAGGATATGGGTAGAAAGGGATAGGTTTGTGATAGATTGATAGAACGATAGCGTTAGGATACGTTCCTGTGATGATATGACTAAGGTACGTTCACGTAACGATATGACTGTGATAGGTATAAGAACGTTAAGGCTATGATAAGTTAGGGAACAATATGACCACGAAGTGTTTACGATACTCAATGTTTATGATACAATATATTGTGATGTGATGTGTCATGTTTAGATTGTTTTGTGTGACCATTGAGGTAACTGTTGTATGAATTCCACGTTATGAAATGACATGTTAAAAGCATGGAGCGTTATGTTATGTTTTCTAAATTTTATGTATACAACATGTTATGAATAACATAATATCACGACAAATGAAATGAAATGTAACCCCGTTAGGATTATGCATGATACGTAGACTGAAAATGAAAAATGAAATGTTAAGCATGAAAGATGATAGCGGGGTTATATTCATTAATGATAAAAGTAGAAATATTGGGGACCTCATGCATTATGTGTGCTCATGCATTTGGAGGATACCCCTATTCCAAAACGAGGGTACGGACGCGTACATCCAATGACAGGACAACGATCGTTATGTTTTGCATAGCGCTGCCGTGACGGTTACTAGTTCTAATGGGTGTTCGGCCTAAGGAGCTCCCAGAGTATGCTCGCCCGACAAGGAAAGTGGACCAACAGTGTGCAAACTGGCTGGTGAGCCCATACTCGCACGTATGGGCTATGTGTAGAGTATATGGTACACGTCCAAATTTACCGGTTAGAACAGCACCGTAGGAAGACAGATTGAAAGATAGGTCCCATCATCTCATTTGCATATGATTGTTGCATTTAACCCCAATAGTGGGGTCACTTACTGAGTATTGCTACTACTTTTTCAGGTTAAGGCAAGGCATTCCTGTATGGCTGATGATGACATCGCAACTCGAGACCATGGCACATGCATAGGATAGTGGTATTTATTTTCTTAGGCTTAGGCTAGAATAGGATGCTTTAAACTTAAACGCTTATTTATTTTATTTCGGGTCTTTTGTTGTATAGTTTTAAAGATGTTTTCGAAACACGTAAGTCCATGGTTGTGTTTTAAGATAAAGGTTATGTTTTATGGAATTTAAATGAAGTCTTTCGTATTCAATATTTATGGTACGTATACAGTAGCGACCTTAAATTGAGCAGAAAATTTCAGGTTCTTACAATGGTCTTCACAAGAAATCCTCCTTGAAAGTGCAAGAATTAAATGGGATTGGTTTGATATGACAAACTCGCGCAACTCTTAGATTGTAACTTCATGGTTTTTCTTGAGCTTTTTAATGGCAACTTTGTTTTGGAGGTGGGATTTAGAAATTAAAAAATAAATAAACAAATAAACAAATAAAAATAGTTAAAATAAAAATAATTAATAAATAAATAAATAAGAAAAAAAAAACAATATTTCTCCACCTCTCTCCACCAACTTCTCGTCCCTTCCCACAATTATCTCTCCTCAACCCATCCATAAAGTAACAGTTATTTAAAAAAGAAACAGAAAATCAATAATAGTCAGATTTATTTGAGAAAAAAAATGAGAATGACCTTTACCCATTCACCAGAGATGTGAAGATAGATCTGATCAATATATATATATATATTAAATCTTCCTTTTCTTTTATCCTATTTTTTTTTAGAAATCACAACCAATTATAGTTAGATATTCATTGAATTATTACAGTGATCAAGCTTTGAGTTAGAAACTAAATGTCAATTATTTATGCGATTCTAGTAAATCAGGTCAGAATTAAATTTTTATCAGCAGCCAGCCAAATGAATAGATTAAAGATAGAATGGCAAGAAAACTTCTGAATAGGAAACAGATAAGGAAATAGGAAACATTGATATAAGGAAAGATTTGGAAATAGAGATCCATTGTAAATTTGGAATACATGATAACAGAATTAAAAGGCAAGGATTTGGAAATAGAGATCCAGAATTAAAAGGCAACAGATAAAAAAAAAGAGATTAGGGTATTAAAAACCACAAACTAAATATGGAGGGAAAGGTAAATGGAGGGAAAGGTAAATACAGACAGTAAATACAGAGAATAGTAAAGCTCAAAATAACTTACCTGTATCTACTTTTTATACCACGGTAACCATGAAAAATGAGATTTTTAATAAAAATATAATTATAGATATATAACATTTCAAGACTTATAACAATGGACCAATGTAAATTAGAGAAATAATATTGTAGAATTCAAACCCGAAACTAATGTCATGGGCTCATATAGGTTGACCCGGATTTGAAAGGACAGAATCGAACTCTCATTAAAGATATATTCGTGACAACGACTTAAGCTAGCCAGGTAAGTAACCATACTATCGGCATGGTTATATTTGATGTTGACACGTGCCCTGTGGTTCTGCACGTGTCATATATATTTATATGTGTGAATTGTCTGTGGATCAATATGCTTCCTATATGTTATGTTATGTTATAATATGTGGATTGTACGATAATAGTTATGGTACGATGTGCTCAAGGAGATGTTTGAGATAGGATAAGAGAATGATGCACAAAACGAAATGTAACGATAGGAGTAAGATAGGTTCATGAAACGTTAAGGGTAGGTTACATATCGGAGTGCTATGGATAGGAGAGATTGATGAAAGAATACAGTTAGGTTATGGGTAGAAAGGTATAGGTTTGTGATAAATTGATAGAATGATGGCGTTAGGATACGTTCTGGTGATGATATGACTAAGGTACGTTACGTAATGATATGTCTATGATAGGTATAAGAACGTTAAGGCTATGGTAAGTTAGAGAACGAATGACTATGAAGTGTTTACGTTATGACTTGTTTATGATATGATGCATTGTATGCTAGATTATTGTGCTTAAGTACGTAGTTATGTGAACGTGAATGTATGCTTTTAGTCTGATGTGATGTGTAATGCATGTAACGATGTGTGGTCCTTGAACGATTATGGCTTGTTTGTATGAATATTTGAATGTAACTGCATGAATTGTATGACATGAAATACGGTAAATTGCATGAAACATAACCCCGTTAGGAATATGTATGATATGTAAAGAAATGAGAAAGAGAATAACATGTAAGCATGAAAACGTGACAAGGGTTATGTTCATTAATGATAACTGTAGGACTAGTGGGACCTCATGCATATTGTATGCTCATGCATTTGGGAGGATACCCCTATCCCATCACGAGGGTACGGACGCATACATCTAATGGCAGGACAACGATCGTTATGCTTTGCATAGCGCTGCCATGACGGTTCTAGTTTTAACGGGTCCCGGCATAAGGGGCTCCTAGGGTATGCCCACCGGCTAAGGACAGTGGCCCAGTGGTGTGCGAACTAGCTGGCGAGCTCATACTCGCACGTATGGGCTGCGTGTAGAGTATATGGTACACGTCCACGATTACCCGTTAGGACAGCATCGTAGGGAAAACGAAATGAAAGATAGGTCCCATCATTTCATTGCATGTGATTGTTGCATTTAACCCCAATAGTGAGGTCACTTACTGAGTATTTCTTTAAATACTCAAGAGAAATACTCAAGCCATGTGCTACTACATTTTTTCAGGTTAAGGCAAGGCATTCCTGTATGGCTAACGACGGCATCGCAACTCGAGATCATGGCACATGCATAGGATAGTGGTATTTATTTTCTTAGACTTAGAATAGAATAGATGTTTTAAACTTAAACGCTTATTTATTTTATTTCGAGTCTTTTGTTGTGTTGTTTTAAAGATATTTTCGAAACACGTAAGTCCATGGCTGTGTTTTAAGCTAAAGGTTATGTTTTATGGAATTTAAATGAAGTCTTCTGCATTCAATGTTTATGGTACATATACAGTAGCAACCTTAAATTAAGTAGAAAATTTTGGGTTGTTACATTTTCAACACTTGTTTCTTTCACAAAGTTGTGGGTAGTCTTATTTAAAAGATGTGGGAATAAGTTTGAAGGGAAATAATCCAATATAACTCTCGAAGTTAGAAGAAATTCAAGAGGAAGAGACCCAAAATCTAAACTCTGATGACTTGTGATTGGAGGCGGGCCAACTCTTGTTTCTTGCTCCAAATGATTCCCCCAAACTTCATAATTTGTAGAGGGAGCTTGAGCTAACTTTGAAAGAGACATTGAGAACCACTCTAAATTTAAAATCTCCAACTTTCTAGAGTTCTTGTCGGAAATGCTTACACATTTATGGGTTGTCGACTTAATCTTCAAATGTTAGCGGTTGAATGTGATGAGTTGTAAATCTTTTAGAGATCATATCTAAATTTTGGAGAGAGCCTATAGTTGGTTTTTTAGATTCATTAGATTTTGTATAGGGTGTTGATTCTAAAGTAGATATGGGAAGGACTTTCTCATCTTTCGAATTTAATTCAAAGTTCAAGGCTAATTTAGTAATTTTCTATTTTTTTATAATTATTTTATTCAAAAAGATATAAACTTTTTCTAAAAATATAAAATATTAAAATATTTTATTAAAAAAAATTATTTTATTTTTTACACTTTTTTAAATATAAACTATTCACTCTATAGATCATTTTTATTTACCTATAAGGAATAAAAAACCGAGGATGTTCCTTTCTAAGTCTTTTCCAAAGACCTTGAGGCCTTAAAATTCTTTAGGGCATTGGAAACAAACATCTTTTTGTAGATACTTTGAACAATCCTTGAGTCTCATAATCCTTCCTTTGGATCCTTTAAAACCATAATGACAAATTGAATAACCACAAAGTCACATGACCATTTTATTTAGGAAATGGGAGGAATTAAGGCATTAGAATAAGTGGATTAGTACAAGGAAAAGAAGGGCATCGAATCAAAACTCAATTTTCTTCACAAGGGAAGAAACAATGGCAAGCAAAGTTGGTGGGAAATTCCGGAGTTTCAACACATTGAGATGTTGAATTTGGGTAAACCTCTAGACATTTTTTGTGACATCCAGTGGCTTCGCATGCATATTCGAACATCTTCACATCACATTGTTTTGCGTGGGTTGCTAGAGGCACCATCCAACCAGCTGCGAAGAATTTCAAAGTTATACATACTTTAACACCCATCCAGGCTTACAACACAAAACATAAAGGCATCTAAACAACTATACGTACCTACCTGAGAGAACCAAGACAAGAACAAAGAGGGAGCAAGAGAAGTTCGCCATCTCCTAAAATATCAGTGTTGTAATATACTAAATTTTATATGTTTGAATGTATACTTAGTTTGCTCATTTGCCATTGTAGAGTGTATTTATATACACATTTTGTTTGACAAATATGGTGACTCAATAACTTTTTATATCTTCATTGGAAAGCAGGCCAACTATGGTAGCTTCAAACCCCTATGGAATTAACTAATCTTTTCATGGAATGACCTTAACTACCTCGACTAGAGTAGTATGTATCGTTGTATAAATTACAACTCTTAAAGATTCTGATATCCGAGTAAAGGAGTAAATGAATGAATCAAGACTACGTCCGGATGAAACTAATCTTGAGGATAGGATGTTAAAAAATGCTTAAAAAAATTAAAAGTTACTATCCATTCCAATGTATAGTGTGTTTTGTTTGTAAAAATTCTATCTCTTCAAAAAAAATTTAAAATGCATGTAAGTTAGTACAAAATATGTTGGAATGATTCGTGTTGATCCATTTGAAAAATCTTCACTCTTACAACCGAAGAATAAGTAGTCATCCTCATTGTATAAATTCTCTCAAATGATACCTCAACTCAAAGAATTATGTTAAATCAACACTTGAAGGGAAAAATAGATATTTAATAAAAATTTAACAGTAAAATAGGTAGGTAAGAATTGTACCAGGGTAGAACTATCCCTTTTTCACTTAAATATAGTTTAGCTATTAAATTTAGATTCTTAAAAAAAAAAAAAAAAAAAAAAAAAACTAGCTCAAAAAATATGTGAATGGGTTCTATAAAAAAATAATAATAAAATAAATAAATAAATAAATAAGTGATTTAATAATTTAAAATAGCTATTAACAATAAAATAATTTTTTTTATAATTTAATTAAAAGAAATTTGAGTTTTTGAGTCCCCATTATCCATAAAAAAATAAAAATAAAAATAAAAACTTATTTTGTTAACTGTTTGTGTTTGTTGATATGGTTTTTAAAGATCAGCAAAGGGTAAGACTTTTGGTGGGGTCTTTTTTAAGTAGTACTCTAAAGGGTAACACTTTTCGTGGAGTACTTTTTTTATTTTTTATTTTAGTACTCGTCTTATTTAAATCTAAAATTATGAAAAAACAAACACAAATCATTCACGAGATCATCAAATTCTAATGAAAAATATTTTTACATTAAATTACAAATGATATTGGGTTGGAGTTCATTCTAGAACGTATATATTCCCTCGGATTATTTTTGTAAATAAAAAAAATATTTATTTTTATTAATAACTAATTTATGTTAATATAGGGATGGAATCCACAAACCTATCAACAAATAATTTCATCTATGATTAAAGATAAGGGTGGATGAGTAAAGGAGCAATGGGAAGAGTTGAAACAGATTATCTAATTATTTACTATAACAACCCTAGGTTACATATTATATTACATAATAATATTCTTTTATAAAAAAAAAATACTATATTTCATCTTTCACTAATGATGTTACTAGTTATGAAATGCCAATCTTGTAAGACGACAATTTGGTAGCTTACAAAATTAAGTTATATTTAGATTAGCAGTTTAACGGTTAAAAAACATCGGGACAGAATATATATGTTCTGTTTCTCTACTTACAATTTTTCTAATAGTTGTTGGGTTTATTATAACACATTATATTAGAGGTCAAGTTAGCCGTCCAAACACAATGAAAGTTTGAATTAAGACAGGCGAGAAAGGAATGAAATGGAGAATTATGCTAAAAAAAAGTTAAATCCATAGAGGCATCCAACCATTTTATTTAATAGAGACGGGTAAAAACCATAATTGATCACTCTCTAGCAATCATGTAAGCAAAAACAAAAGCAAAAATGAGACATTAAACCGTTTTATTTAATGGAGACTGTGATAGAAACCAGAGTTGATTACCCTCTAGCAATCATGAAAACAATAGCAAATATAGTTAAATGAGATTTGTCCAATTGGAACACATTCAGAAGTTGATTGGGGAAACCTTTGTGAACATCTCTTGCTACAATCTTTAAGTACGCATCCTTCGTACAACTTCTCTTTACATTGAATTGCATTGACGGACAACATGCATGCAACTGTCAAAAATCTAAAAGTTATTAAACAAAAATGTACGAAATCCTTGAAAGTTATAAGATGTTTCAAAATTTTTGAAAGTTATAAGATGTTTCAAAATCTAAAAAACAAACCTGAGAAAAGGAGGAAACCAACGAAGAATAGGAAGCAAGAAAATTTTTTCATTTCCTATAAAAAGCAATGATAAATTGAAATGATAAATTGAATTGATTTGTGATTGAGAGGGCAGGATACTTTCATTTTTAATCTAAGATTTATATGAAAATATTTGGTTTAAAAAATGGTAACACGTTAAGATAATTTGTCTTTTATTTAGAAAGTATTTAGAAAGTAGGCAAATTATGATAGTTAATTGGTTCAATAAAAAAGTTATTTAATAATTTAAAATATTTATTAATAATAATATAATAACTTTTTTAATTAATAAATATGTGGCATATATTTGCATTTCAAGACTCTAATAGTGAAATCACTTACTAAGTATTTCTTGAAGTATAAGTCATGTGCTATTTTTACGTTTTAGGTAAAAGAAAGACATCCTAATACAAATGACAATGGCGACGCATGAAGACCATAGAGCCGGTGTTAGGGTAGTTGCTTTTCATCTTATTTTATACATAATTTTCACTTGCAACCATAATGACAAGTTGAATAACAACAAAGTCATCTGGCCATTTTATTTAGAAAATTTGGGGAATTAAAGCATTACAATACGTGGATTAGTACAAGGAAAAGAAGGCATCACATCAAAACTCAATTTTCTTCACAAGGGAAGAAACAATGGCAAGTGAAGTTGGTGGGAAATTCAGGAGTTTCAGCACATTGAGATATTGAATTTGGATAAACCTCTAGGCACTTTTTGTGACATCTAGTGGTGTCGCATGCATATTCGAACATCTTCACATCTCATTGTTTTGCGTGGGTTGCTAGAGGCACCATCCAACCAGCTGCACAAAATTTCAAAGTTATCCAGTCTAACACCCATCCAAGCTTACAACACAAAACTTAAAGGCATCTAAACAACCATACGTACCTGAGAGAACCAGAACAAGAACAAAGAGGGAGCAAGAGAAGTGCGCCATCTCCTAAAATATCAGTGTTATAATATACTAAATTTAATATCAATGTTATAATATACTAAATTTATGTGTTTGAATGTAGAGTTTGTTTGCTCATTTGCCATTGTAGAGCCTGTATTTATATACACATTTTGTTTACATATATGGTGAGTCAATAACTTTTATATCTTTCTTGGGAAGTAGGTCAATTATGGTAGCTTCAAATCACAATGTAATGTAACTAATCTTTTCATGGCATGACCTTAACTACCTCGACCAGAGTAGTATGTATCGTTATATAAATTACAACTATTAAAGATTGTGACATTCTAGTAACAAAGTAAATGAATGAATCAAGACTATGTCTAGATGGAAATAATCTTGAGGATAGGATGGTAATGAAAAGCTTAAAAAATTAAATGTTACTGTCCATTCCAATGGTAAGTGTGTTTTGCTAGTAACAATTCTATGTTGGGTGATCTCTTCAAATTTTTTTTAGAATGCATGTAAGTTAGGATAAAACATGTTAGAATGGCTCGTGTTGGTCTATGGGAATAATCTTCACTTTTACAACCGAGGAATAAGTACTACAACAATTGCTTCATTTATAGCATTTGGTTATAGCATTTTTAAAAAAGAGCTATTAAAAATGTAAGAAAAAACATGCATCACTACTTTTTACTTTTCGATTTGCACACCACGGACTCACACTCTCGTCGCACTCCTCTATTTTCTTTTTGTTATTCTCAATGAAGGCCCCTGGATTGTATCTATCTCAAATCTCCACTATTCTTTCTCATTTCAGTTTCATCTTATCTTATTGACCCAATATCTTTTCTTATTGGTATAGCTTTCTACAATAGATTTGTAGGTATTGGCCCGGAAGTGCAAAAGTACCGAAAGCACCAAATGCCAACCATTATTGAAAGGCATGAGAAATTCAGTAGGCTCCTTCCCTTTTCATGGCTACTAGTCTTTTGTTGCTGATATTAAAGTTTTGTCAGAAACTCATTTGGTCAAATCTTGCTCCAGGTTTCCTTCATTCATCACTTCGTTTCTATTAGAAATTTTCTTCTTTACGACCTCTCTTAGGGTTTCGTTGGATGTTGCTCAACTAGGTTTATTGTAACGACCCTAATATTTTACCTATTTAATCTGAGGTCATTACTATACCTTGAAATGCGGAGTATACATTAAATGGGCTCTATTCATAAATGCGACTTACTCTCGCCTTTTATTACCTCGTGATAGAGAAAACGATTACAAGGAAAAAGAAAAGAACATTATTGAAATAAATAAAAAGTAACACAACCAAAATGAATGTTTTATTCTACCCTATGGTTTATTATGCAAATATATTTCAACCTATACTAACCTATACTAATGTTGCAAATTGAATTCAGACTAGACTACGAAATGGAATAAACAAACAACTACCCTATGCATGTGCCACGGTCCCGAGGTATACGATGCCGCCGTCGTTGTCACATGGGTGCCTTGCCCTTATCTGCAAAAGTAAAGTAGCACGAGGCTTGAGTATTTCTAGAATACTCAGTAAGTGACCCCCTATCGGGGTTATGCGACAATCACATGCAATGCAATGATGGGACCTATCATTTCGTTTCGTTTTTCCTACGGTGCAATCCTAACGGGTAATCGTGGACGTGTACCATATACTCTACACACAGCCCATATGTGCGAGTATGGGCTCACCAGCTAGTTCGCACACCGCTGGGCCACTGTCCTTATTCGGTGGACATACTCTGGGAGCCCCTTATGCCGAGACCCGTTAAAACTAGAACTGTCACGGCAGCGCTATGCAAAGCATAACGATCGTTGTTCTGCCATTGGATGTACGCGTCCGTACCCTCGTGATGGAATAGGGGTATCCCCCAAATGCATGAACACACAATATGCATGAGGTCCCCACTAGTCCTATATTTATCATTAATGAACATAACCCCCTATCACGTTTCATGCTTACATGTCATTCTTATTTTCATTTCTTTACGTATCATACATATTCCTAACGAGGTTATGTTTCCAGCAGTTTATCGTATTTCATGTCATACAATTCATGTTGTTTACATTCAAATATTCCATACAAACATGCCATAATCATTCAAGGACCACATATCGCCACATGCATAACATATCACATCAAACTAAGCAGCATACATAGCATAAATTCATGTTCACATGATTTCGTACTTAAGCACATTAAACTAACATACAATTTAATGACACGTGCAAATCTACGGGCACATGCCAACATACAGCAAATAACGCGTAACCTACGACGGGTGAGCCACTTACCTGGTTAGCTTAAGTCGTTGTCACGTATATATTCTTAATGAAAGTTCGATTTCGTCCTTTGAAATTCAAGTCAACCTATGTGAGCCCATAACATCAGTCTCAAGTTTGAACTCTTTAAAATTATTTCTCTCATTTACCTGTTAAAATTCTGATATTTCTTGTTATACAAAATTTGATGGAGTTTCATGCCCTCTGATATTTACAGTTTTATTTTTAAATTCGGTTCAACAAATCTTCCCTTCTCCCTCCTTGTAATTATTTTCCTTCTGTAAATAGATTTTCAGTTTGGTAAACATTTTGAATTCTGTAAATAAGATATTCCTCTAATTCTATATTTATTTTCATTCTTAAACAGATATTGTTGGCCAATTTTAATTACCTATCTATGTATTTGTCAACTACAATTTTATTGATTTTAACCTTATTTCCTATCACTTCCCATGCTAACAAAAAAAAATCTAATTAATTGAACATGGGATCTGATTATTACTGGTAAAATATGAAAGAAGATTTGATCCTAAATTGATTTTTTATAACCATACCTAAAGTAAAAAGGAAATCTGAGATAGGATTTTACGGTAATAACAGACCAAAATCTCTCCATAGATCTGCATCATATCCTTGTCGAAACACCTTTTTACCTTTTCCCAAATTTGACATTTTTTCTGTTTATTTTTTTTTGATGAACTATGATATGGTGGGGTTGAGGAAAGAGGATGCTGTTGGGACGAGGTTAGGGGAGAGAGGTGGGTAATTTTTATTTTTATTTTTATTTTTAAGTAATCATTTTTTGTTATTTAATTATGAATTGTTATTATTTTTATTATTTTGATGTATATATTTTTTTATAATTATTTTTATTTGTTTATTTATTTATTATTATTATTATTATTATTATTATTATTATTATTATTATTATTTGGCTATTACATTTATCGTATAAAAAATAAACAATTATCGAGCACTAAATGTATTTCTCATTTCTTAAACATTTGGATTGATACTTCTTTCTTTTTATTCTAGGATTTAGGGTTTCTCGTGTTTTATGTTTTGTGTTTTGATGTTTGGCTCTATGTGTTTAGTCCCCTTCATTTTCTCCATTGATTTCAACATTTAGTTTTGGAAGATGATGCTTTTGATTTCTAGCATTTTGATTAATTTAACAGATTTAGTTAGATTCAAAGGTGTAATTCTCATAGAATTTTGTTGTTATTTGTTTTCTTTGTAGAATTTGTTTTACTTCTTTGGCACCAACCTTTGGAGCTTACACTCTGTTTCAACCTTTTGTAAATTACACTTTAGTAGATCTTCCAATTTTGTGGGCATCGTTTTCCCTATGTTTGTTTCGATTTATCAACATATCATCCTTACTGATCGAAGTTCCAAAGTTATGCTTTTAGCAAATTTAAACACTTTCTTTCTCTTAATTGGTCAAATGTGTCATCTTTCTCGCTTTCATTCTCTCCTACTTAGAGCGAACCTGTCATATTATAGAAGAATAAGAGAATGAACTCCAGTTATTGAATGGACTACTTCCTCCAATTAGAAGACCAAATTAAAGCTTTATTACTCCTTATTTAACCATTTCATTTAAAAAGACTTCATTCTTTAGTGATATCAATTATTTATTCACACCATACAGACTTATCAATGTATAAATTATTTGATTCCACTATTATTTAACTATTAGCAATGGTAAAGAAAAGACCAGTAAAAAAGTTTTTTTTTGTTGGCTAGAGGCTTTATGAGAATCAGATCAACATCAATGTATAATTTATAGATGTTAAGCATGAATGCTTCAACTATCTTTTTAGTTTTATGTATGAAAGTACAATTGCTTCAAATGTCTTTTTAGTTTTACGTATGAAAGTACAATTGTTTCTCCCTCTCAATTACTTTAAAAAAAATTATTCTTTTTTCTTTTGGGTACTTTTATAACAAATTATTAATGAAAACACGAAGGATATTATTTTTTTATAAGCATAAATTACCGCACAATTTATATAAATACGCTGTGGAATATTATTTATTTTTATTAATATTATGAATGATGTTGGTTGCCAAAGATTTGGTTTAGCTATAAGCAACTTTTATTTAGAGCAACATATTTAGTGTAATGGTAAGTGTAAATGCACTATTTCTCATTGAAGTTGTGATACTATGCTGAGTTGCATGGTCAAACTTGTTTTCATTGGTTGTCTTGTTGTGTTATTATTCCTCAGTATTGGAAGGTAGCTGTAGCACGAAGAATGTGAAGACTCCACATCAGGTATCATGTTGACATACATCTTTTTGCTTTTTTTATTTGTTGTGCAACCGCCTAGTGTCTCAAGCCATAATTCTGCTAGGCTTCTCCTCGTAAGACAGATCTTCCCGAAGGGAAAGCATCTCATGCTCGATTACATGAGTAGGGTTTGGAGTGTACTTTCGCAGCATGGATACGTGGAACACATTGTGCACGGCGGCAAGGTTCGGTGGCAGGGCAATTCTGTAAGCCACAACCCCAACTCTTTCTTGAATCTCGAAGGGGCCTATGAACCTTAGGCTCAATTTTCCCTTCTTTTCGAACCTCAACGCCCCCCTCATAGGCTATCTTTAGGAACACATGGTCACCCACCTCAAATTCGAGGTCCCTTCTACGCACATCTGCATAGCTTTTCTGTCGGCTCTGTACGGTGAGTATCTTCTACTTGATTTTCTACACCGCTTCGTTGGTGACCTGGATCAACTCTGGTCACAATAGTTGCTGCGTGCCTACCTCTTCCCAAAAGACTGGTATTTGACACCTACGCCCATACAGTGCTTCAAAGGGGGCCATCTGAATGGTCGCTTGATAACTATTATTGTAGGCAAACTCCATTAAAGGTAGATGTTCGTCCCAGCACCCAGAGAAATCTAAGGAAAAGGCTCGCAACATATCCTCTAAAATCTGGTTTAGCCTTTCAGTCTGTCCGTCTGTTTGAGGATGGAATGCTATACTGAACCTCAACTGAGTTCCTAGTGCTTTCTGGAGACTTTTCCAAAATTAAGAGGTGAACCTGGTGTCCCGATCTGATACTATGGACACTGGTATCCCGTGCAGGTGTGCTATCTCCTTAATATATAATTGAGCCCACCGATCCACTCGATATGTGGACTTTCCTGGAATGAAGTGGGCCGTCTTGGTCAGTTTGTCCACAACAACCCAGATGACGTTGAAACCTTGCTTTGTCTTTGGCAATCCCGAGACGAAATCCATACAGACTGCTTCCCATTTCCACTGAGGAACATTCAGGGGCTGTAGCAATCCTGCTGGGCGCTGCCTCGGGGCTTTCACCTGCTGGCAGGTCAAGCAACAGCTTACAAAATCAGCTATGTCCCTCTTCATTCCGGACCACCAATAATATCTTTTCAGATCCTGATACATCTTCATACTTCTAGGGTGGAACATATAAGATGTATCATGGGCTTCGGTCATAATATCTTTTAAGATTCCCTCATCTTGGGGAACGCACAGGCGGTTTTGCCATAGCAGACCCCCGTGTGAGTAGATAGAATACCCTGCTGGCCTCTCTGTCTCAATTTGACTCCACACTTTACTGAGGTGTTCATCAGACCTCTGAGCGTCGATAATTTTCTTTCGTAGGGTGGGCTGTATGGTTAGCTGTGCCATCTGCACAATACCACCTTTAATCACCACATCTATTCCACCCCTTTTCATCTCATCTTGTAGTCTTTCCTATGTGGTGATCATCGCAGAAGTATGCACAGCCTTCCTGCTCAATGCATCCGCTACAATGTTGGCTTTGTTTGGATGGTACAGGATCTCTATGTCATAATCCTTTACCAGTTTCAACCATCGCCTTTGTCTCATATTGAGCTCCTTCTACGTGAACAAGTACTTGAGGCTCTTATGATCGGTAAAGACTTGTACTTTTTCTCCATACAGGTAATGCCGCCACATTTTTAGAGCAAACACTACCGCTGCTAACTCGAGGTCATGCGTTGGGTAGTTTCGTTCATATTCCTTCAGTTGTCGAGAAGCATACACTATCACCTTACCATTATGCACCAGCACACACCCCAAACCTTTCCCTGATGCATCACTGTACACCACGAGATTACCTGACCCGTCTGGAACTCTAAGGACTGGTGCGGTTACCAATCTCTTCTTGAGTTCCTAAAAACTCTGCTCGCAAGCTGGAGTCCAAGCAAAGGGCCTGCCCTTCTTGGTTAGCTGAGTTAGCGCTGAGGAAAATTTTGGAGAAATCCTTGACAAATCTTCTGTAATATCCAGCTAGCCCTAGAAAACTTCTCACCTCTGTGACTGTAGTCAGCTTTGGCCACCTCATCACTGCTTCTATCTTAGCTGGGTTCACTGTAACCCCCTTGCTTGACACCACGTGACCCAGAAATGCTACTTTAGACAACCAAAACTCGCATTTAGAGAACTTGGCATACAACTGCTGGACTCTCAGTATTGTCAAGACTTTTCTTATGTGTTTTTCATGATCTACCTCTGACTTAGAGTATACAAGAATGTTGTCTATGAACACTATGACAAAGGTGTCTAAGAATTCCTCAAACACCCTGTTCATTAGTTCCATGAAACATGCTGGTGCATTGGTAAGGCCAAAGGACACAACGAGAAACTCGTAATGTCCACAACGTTCTGAAAGCTCAACTGATGATACCCAACCTTAGGTCAATTTTGGAGAAGACTCTTGCTCCCTGTAGCTGATCAAACAGGTCGTCAATTCTCGGGAGAAGGTACTTATTCTTTATAGTGACCTTGTTTTATTCCCTGTAATCAATACACAACCGCATGGACCCATACTTCTTCTTGACAAACAGAATAGAGCCTCCCTAGGGTAATACACTGGGTCGGATGAAACCCTTATCCAACAGCTCCTGTAACTGTTCCTTCAATTCCCTAAGTTCTGCATGTGCCATCCTGTAAGGTGCCTTGGAGATCGGCACAGTTCCTAGTTCTAAATCGATCCCAAATTTGACTTCCTTAGCTGGGGGCAAACCTGGCAGATCCTTCGGAAAGACATCTACGAACTCCCTGATGATGTGTACCGATGAGGTTATTTGTTTGTTACCATTGTCTAAGGTCACACTGGCTAGAAATGCACTTGCACCACTACGAATCAGCTTCTTATCCCATAGCGATGTTATGACGCTTGGGGCACCTTTGGAAGTGGCTCCCTTGTAGGTAAAGTTATCCCCTGACGGGAGCCTGAGAGTCACTATTTGAGTCTCGCAATATATCAAAACATGATTCTCGCCTAGCCAATCCATACCCAAGATGACATCGAAGTCTTGCATGCTTAACACTATCAGTGTAGCTTCGATGACATGCCCTGATATTGTTACCCCACCTCTCTTAACCCTATGGGTAGCTAGCAACAACTCGTGAGTAGGGTGGAGTAATCTCTAAAAGTTCTTTCTCTAGGTGCGCTAGCTCTACAAACTCCTCAGATACGAATGAATGCGTCGAACCCGAATCAAACAATACTAAAGCAAGATGTCCAAATACAGGTAGCGTACCTGTGACAACTGCGTCAGGCTGGTCAACTTGCCTGGCTGTTGTTGCATGCGCTACAGCTCGCCCCTACTGATGTTGAGCAGCTTGGCCCCTTTGATGCTGTACTGCAGGCCAGTTGACACGCTGATCGTTCCTCTAAGGGCAATCCACTGTAAAGTGCCCTACCTGGCCACATCTGTAGCAGGCGCCTATTCCTGCTCTGCATTCCCTCGTGAGAGGACGTCGCCAGTTAGGACAAAGGGTCATGTTCTGTATCGGGGCCCTTCTTCATTTATCAGTGCGGCCACGGGGCGATCTACCAATTTTGGGGTGGCTAGAGTCTGTCACCTTTCACTGGGATGCAGTGTGGGATGATTGTGTTATTCCCAATTGTAGATTGTCGGTGCGGGATACGTCGAGCAGGGTTGCCACTTGAAGGTCTTTCGCATAAACGAAGGATGATTGGGATGCCACATTCCCCCTTAGTTCCTCCCTCATCCAGCGATAAATCGTTCGCCCTTCAACTTCTCAAAACTAACATAGGCTAGAGAAAACCTCGTCAGCCTATTGAACTCCAAGTCATATTCCTCCCTTGATCTGTCTCCCTGTTTCAGTGCGAGGAATGCTGTCTGCATTTTCACTCTGGCAGTGATTGGGTAATACTTGTGGAGGTACGCATCTTTAAACTAACACCATGTAATACTCTCCTTATGGTATGATGGTCTTCTGAGCACCCTTCCACCAGAAATGCGCCTCTCCTTTCAGCATATACGTCCCATAGTGGACTTCATACTTTGGCGGGCCGTTCATAAAATGAAAGGTTGTTTCTATGGCCTCTAGCCAGTTCTCAGCGGCAATGGGATCCACCTTGCCTCCGTCAAAGGAAGGCGATTTATGCCTCTGAAAATCTCTTAAGTAGTGGGACTCCACAGTCATAGTCCCTTAATCCTTGCCGTCTTGCCCTATTGACGTATTAGCCATCATGGTTTGTATCATCTGGTTCGTCAGAGCTTGATTTTCTATTGAGGTCATCATGAACATCTAAAACATCTCTGTTATGGGCATGGCTAATGGCTGGTTTAACGGGACTGCTGTACACGGGGTTTAACCCAATGGGACCTCCTTGGAGAAGGGAGTAGTAGACTAAAACATCTCTACTGTGGGCATGGCTAATGGCTGGTTTAACGGGACTGCTGTACACGGGGTTGGACCCGATGGGACCTCCTTGGAGAAGGGAGCAGTAGGGGTGTATCAAGAAGCCTTCGGGCCTTGGCCTTCCTTCGACGTCTTTTTGTTCTTGATGGTTGTGGTACTGTCCCCTCGCTAGTTTGGGGCGTATCCTCAGCCTCCTCCTGAAATTCAGGTTGTTCCTCTTCAAGTGTTGGAATCGAGGTGTCCTGAACTTCCTCTCTTCTTCTCCTTCTAGGTCCAGGCCCTACATATGGTTTGCGTCTCTTTGGTGCCATTATCTACCACAATAGAAAAAGGAACTATGGTTACAATTCATTCTTAGCACATCTCCTAGGTAATGTGCGATTATAATGCCATAGTCGATCATGGTATACTATAAAAATACTAGATTAACCTTTGTCTCTATGTTTCCGTCGCGTGAGAACGTCTGGTCGTGAGCGGCATGTGTTTGACGAGCGAAGTCACAGAGGACACGACTCTCTATCCTAAATGTCTACAGGACCTATAACCTGACTGCTCTGATACCAAATTTGTCACGATCCAGTATTTTACTACTGACCGTGACTAACGACAAGACACAAATGCACAAAGTGATTTAAATATGAAATAAAGAAGATCCTTAAATTCCAATAATGTTTTTGGACGACAAACAACAGACACATGACAGTTTGGAAATAAATTTCGAAAGAATGCAAATACAATATAAAGGTTGGACTGACGCCCCGAGACAACCCGCTCCTTTGTGACAATCCCCGTCTCCATCACGCCCACCCTTGACAAATGCCTCGCGCTCCTGAAATAAGGAAAACATAGCAAGGATGAGTATAAAAATTATACTCAGTAATCCACCTACTTGTAGGCTCTCTTCACGTCTTAATTTAACAGGTTCTCACGGTTTCCTGATTCGGTTCTAGGACATCTGGTTCTAATCTTAGTCCCTTGGAGCTTGCCCCTTGGGTTTCACCGGTTCGTCGTCCTTTCATTAAACGCCTAGAGGTTCCTTACGCCAAGCTAATATGGTTGGTATCTCTCTATGAGGTGCTACCTCTACATGGCTACCTGGGACTACATGGTATCTAGCCTAGGGGTGTGCTGAATACCCCTAAGCCCATATTGTCCCCCTATGGGGGGCACGACCTAACCCGTTCCCATGCAGTTAATGGGCTGTACGACGTGGGGACACATTTCCCATGCGAAATTGGCTAAGGGCAGTAAGGACTGATCAGGGACCCTTGGTCCTCCCACGAAGCTATAGATACCGTTCTCACGCTAGCAATCTATGAATACTCCTAAGGTACCTTGTTGCCGTGGTAAACTGCTAAGTTCCTAGGGGAAAATTACGTCTGGCTAGAGCAACATATCGCTCCTAACAGTAATCCCTTAAGCTTATCATAGAAATGGGCCCTAGCAATTAACAGAGTGTACATGCGACCGTCTTCTAACATCGTAATATATAATTCATGCAAACTAGTCATACCAGCTCAACGGGGTGATGTCCTCCATCAAGCACCCAGAGAACGAAGTTTGCGCTCAATGGGGCGAATTCGTCCATCAAGCACTCGGAACACGGCATACACAATTCCAACATAAATTAAACTCATGCATACATACGGCATAAGTTTAAAGCATACAAACAACACTCAGATAATTCACCCATTGCACTCATAACAATCAATCTGGCTAATATTTTACATGGAGAGCTAATCTGAAACAAAATTACTAGCATGCATGCAATCCAAGCGAATCCTACAAGTATTTCTTCCTAAATACCGGGTGGTGACTTACCTGGTTGACGCATGCCTTTTTGCTAGCATTTCTTTGGCCGTGAGTCTAAAAATACTGATTTCTTTATATTAGGTCTCTATTCACATAAAAACAGTATTGAAACTGGAACCGGGACAAAAATTGGGCAAACGAGGGCAACTGGGCCAAAACAGCCGTTTCACGCACGCTCAGGCGCCAGCAGTGTGCTGACCATGCGCGTAGATGCCCTAGTAGCAGGCCACATGCGCGCCTACCACGGGTGGCAGCCCCTGCGCAATCGTCGGTCGGTCGATCCGGTTTGGCTCGGCTCGGCTCACGTTTGCAGTTCGGCTCGACTTTGCAGGTGACACGTGTCGTCGCCTCACTATAGCTCGTTGCTCCAGTCGACGGTCGACGTGTGTCTGGTGTCACGGTCATGCTCGTCCAAGGCGTGTTACCCATGGCCGCATGCCCATGACAAGCCCAACCCTTTATGTCCTTACATATTCTAGTGTTTTACTTTTGTATTTCTAGGAAGTATGACGTTTCAGAAATATCATGTCTAGGTCTGTTAGACGTGAAATGCCTCAGAATGTACTATAGGAGGATATGACTAGTTGTCAACTTCTCCCTACCCAAGGTTATATACTGTAAGCCATTGTTATTTCTCTCTTGCTTGCTTATATAACGTCTCTTTCAAAAATCTCTTTCTGCTCTCATTTTCTAAAACCTTCTCTTAAAACTGAGGCCAGAGGCTCGAGCATATGTCGCTTGGCCGGAGGTGACGCAAGAACGAATTGGCTTAGCTCACTTGTCGTTGGAAAGTGAGTACCGCACAATCGCAAGTCCGCTGCCATTAAAAGTGCGATTGTGACAAGTGGTATCAAAGCTTTGTAAGCTCCGTGAAATAGCAAAGACCGAAAACATGTCGATGACAAAGTCGACACCCAAATCACAAGCCGACCGGTTTACTTTAATAGAGGAAGAAATGTTGTTCGTCAAAGAAGTTCCTGACACCATCCGCTTCCTGGAAGCACGGGTGAAAGAATTGAGTGGAAAAGTCGTAGAGATCGACGCAATGGGTAACCGCCTGGATGGGTTGCCAATCGAAGAACTGATGTTTCGAGTGACCTCACTCGAAGAAAAAGTTGCTCCTACGAGCAGCCCAAGACCGTCTAGTAGCCCCGATAGCTCTGTCGCGCACAAGGAGGGACGTGGCGAAGAGTTTGACGTGCTTCAAAATACAATGATGAGTTTGTTCAATGGATTAGCTAACGAATTTAGAACAACGATTGATGACATCCAAGAAAAGATGTCCACCATGTGCACCCGAATCGAGGTGACCATGAAAGCGATGGAGAACGTCTCGACTGGGCAAACAAATACAAGATCCAACAAACTGAAGTTTCTCGACCCTAGACCTTTCAAAGGGAACCGGGATGCCAAAGAGTTGGAGAACTTCATCTTTGATGTCGAACAGTACTTTAAAGCCACACCAGCTTGTACCGATGACATAAAGGTGACAGTAGCCTCGATGTATCTCATAGACGACGCCAAACTTTGGTGGTGTATGAAGGTACAAGACATCAAGAATGGATTGTGCACCATAGACTCGTGGGAAGACCTCAAGAGAGAGTTGAGGGACCAATTCCTCCCCGAAAATGTAGACCATCTAGCAATGGAAAAACTAATAGCCCTAAAGCAAAGTGGAAGCATAAGGGACTATGTCAGACAATTTTTTACCCTGATGCTAGATATCAGGGGCACATCAGAGAAGGACAAGATTTTCTTCTTTACAAATTGGTTACAACTGTGGGCTAAAACAAAAATACACGAGAAAAAGGTCCAAGACCTAGCTACTGCAATTGTTAGGGAACGAGGCGAGTTACCAAAGAAAAACAACACAGGCTCCAAACACTGGGGGCAAAACATATAAGCCGCCAGGTCATCGAAATGGAAGCCCCAACAGGCCAAACGGAGGTAACGACAGACCAAGCGGGTGGACAGATAGACCTCCTTAGAACAACCAAGCGGGGACATCTTGAGGACCTTACCTTGAAAGGAACCACCCGACAACAACTTTACAATGCATATTGTGTAAAGGCCCCCACAAAGTGTCCTAGTGTCCTCATCGGGCCTCTCTCACTGCACTCCAAGTGTCCATTCAAGAGAGCAACGACACAAGAGTAGAGACTATGCTAGACAAAAAGGAAGATCAAGACAACCCCCGAATGGGCACGCTCAAATTCTTGTCAGCCCTCCAATGAAAGGTCGACCCGAAGGAGATAATAGAGAAAGGGCTCATGTTTGTGGATGCGACAATAAATTCTTGACCGAGCAAGAGTACTTTGATAGACTCAGGAGCGACTCACAACTTCATCGCCGATCAAGAAGCTCGAAGATTAGGACTCACCATAGCAAAAGACCCTGGAAAAATGAAAGCTATCAACTCCGAGGCCTTGCCTATTGTGGGAGTTTCCAAAAGAGTCCCCTTCAAATTAGGGGCTTGGACAGGAGAGCTGGACCTTGTCGTAGTTCGCATGGACGACTTGGACGGGGTACTTAGGATGGAATTCCTCCTAGAACACAAAGTTATCCCAATACCACTGGCGAAATGCTTGGTGATCACCGACCGCAATCCCACAGTAATACCTGTAAGCATCAAGCTGCCAGGTAATCTTAGAATGATCTCGGCCATACAATTGAAAAGAGGACTCGCACGAGAGGAACCTACATTTATGGCTATACCACTAATGGAAGAAGTGACTACTAAGGAAACTATCCCAGACGAAATCAAGGAGGTACTAAACAGTTATGCCGACATAATGCCAGAGAGCCTACCACAAACATTACCACCCCGTTGAGGCATTTATCACAAAATTGAACTCTTTCCCGCGGTTAAACCCCTAGCAAAGAACGCATATCGAATGGCTCCCCCTGAGCTAGCCGAATTGAGGAAACAACTAGATGAGTTGTTGACGGCAGGATTCATCCGCCCAACAAAAGCGCCTTACGGAGCCCCCATACGATTTCAGAAAAAGAAGGATGCGTCTGTGCATAGATTATAGAGCCTTAAACAAGGTGACGGTACGCAACAAATACCCATTGCCGATAATATCCGACTTGTTCGACCAACTTCACGGGGCCAAATACTTCACGAAGTTGGACTTACTATCAGGGTACTACCAAGTACGTATCACCGAGGGGGACGAGTCCAAGACGACTGTGTGACAACATATGGGTCCTTCGAGTTCCTGATAATGCCCTTTGGCTTGACAAACACCCTAGCTACGTTTTGCACCTTAATGAACCAGGTTTTCAACGAATACTTGGATCAGTTCGTCATAGTATACCTCGACGACATAGTTATATACAACACAACCCTAGAGAAACACAAGGTGCACTTGAAGCTGGTATTTAACAAGGTGCGGCAGAATCAGTTGTACATCAAGAAAGAAAAATGTGCCTTCGCACAGACATGCATCAATTTCCTCGGACATGTCATCAATTGTGGACAGATTGGGATGGATAGCGATAAGATAAAAGCTATCCAAGAGTGGAAAGTCCCTACTTCCGTATCCAATGTGCGGTCCTTCTTAGGATTAGCAAACTACTATAGGCGGTTCATCAAAGGGTTTTCATGACGAGCCGCCCCCTTAACGGAGCTCCTGAAGAAAGACCACCCTTGGTCGCGATCAAATAAATGTCAAATGACCTTTGAAGATCTGAAGGCAACCATGACGAGGGGTCCTGTCCTCAGGTTAGTAGATGTTACAAAGCCAGTTGAAATAAAAACAGATGCTTCCGACTTTGCACTAGGCGGTGTACTTATTCAAGAAGGCCACCCCATCGCTTATGAAAGTTGAAAGCTCAATGATCTGAACGGAGATACACTGTCTCCGAAAAAAAAATGCTGGCTGTAGTTCATTGCCTACGAGTCTGGAGACAGTATCTCTTGGGATCACAGTTCATAGTGAAGACGGATAACAGCGTCATCTGCCACTTCTTCGATCAACCAAAATTGATGGCAAAACAAGCTCGATGGCAAGAGTCGTTGGCGGAATTCAACTTCAAATTTGAACACAAGGTAGGGAAGAGTAATCAAGCAGCCGATGCACTGAGTCGGAAGGGCGAACATGTGGCCCTGTGCATGTTAGCCCATATTCATTGAAGTAAGATCGATGGATCGATGCGCGACATCATCAAAGAATATTTACACAAAGACCCATCAGCCAAAGCCGTCGTCGAACTAGCTAAAGCTGAGAAGACACGACAGTTTTGGGTCGAGGGAGACCTTCTAATGACTAAAGGAAACAAATTATACGTCCCAAGAACGGGAGAACTGTGGAAGAAGCTCATTCAGGAATGTCATGATACCTTATGGGCAGGACACCCTGGGTGGCAAAGAACGTATACCCTAATAAAAAAGGGGTACTTTTGGCCGAATATGCGAGACGATATCATGCAGTACACCAAGACATGCCTCATCTGCCAATAGGACAAAGTCGAGAAAGCCAAAGTCTCAGGACTCTTGGAACCTCTACCTGTGCCAACAAGACCTTGGGAAAGTGTGTCTCTGGACTTCATAACATACCTCCCAAAAGTCGGAGAATATGACGCCATCTTGGTTATCGTAGATCGGTTCTCGAAATTGCGACGTTTGTTCCGACTCCGAAATTATGCTCGGCTGAACTAACGACCTAACTATTTTTCAAACACGTCGTCAAGTTATGGGGCATTCTGTCGAGCATCATCAGTGATAGGGATTGTAGATTCATTGGCACATTTTGGACCGAACTATTCGCCTTCTTGGGAACGACTTTAAACATCTCTTCGAGCTACCATCCTCAAACCAATGGACAGACGAAACGGTTCAACTGCTTGCTCGAAGAATACTTACATCACTTCGTCGACGCTCGCTAGAAGAACTGGATACAACTGCTAGATGTTGCCCAATTCTGTTTCAATTGTCAAACGAGCTCGTCTAAGGGGAAGAGTCCCTTCGAAATTGAAAGTGGACGAAAACCGGCCCTACCACATATTATTGATCATCCTTATGCAGGGAAAAATCCTCAAGCTCAAAACTTCACAAGAGAACGAAAACAGACAACAGATATATCCCGGGCATATTTAGAGAAAGCTTCCAAGCATATGAAGAAGTGGGTCGACAAGAAGCGTCGCCCCCTTCAATTCCGAGCAGGAGATCAAGTCCTCATCAAGTTGAGACCAGAACATATCAGATTTCGCAGCCGAAAGAACCAGTGACTAGTTCGAAAATATGAAGGTCCGGTTGAAGTCCTTACAAAGATCGGGGCTACCTCCTACAGAGTTACGCTACCCATATGGATGAAAATCCACCCAGTAATTCATGTGAGCAACTTGAAGCCTTATCACCCTGACCCGGACGACGACCAGCGAAATGTAATCACTAGACCGAGCATCGATCTGAAACAAAGAGACAGCAAAGAAATAGAGGAGATCCTAGCCAACAAGGTTAGGAAGATAGGAAGACCCGTACGGACGATTCGTGAATTCCTTGTCAAATGAAAGAATCTCCCTACGGAGGAAACCAGCTGGGAACGCACCGAAGATCTGGACTCCAGCGCTACCCACATCGCCAGGTTCGAAAGTAGTCGGCTGACAGGGACGTCAACTAATTAGGTGGGCAAGGATGTCACGGTCATGCTCGTCCAAGGCCTGTTGCCCATGGCCGCATGCCCATGACAAGCCCAACCCTTTATGTCCTTACATATTCTAGTGTTTTACTTTTGTATTTCTAGGAAGTATGACATTTCAGAAATATCATGTCTAGGCCTGTCAGGCATGAAATACCTCAAAATGTACTATAGGGGATACAACTAGTTGTCAACTTCTCCCTACCCAAGGTTATATAGTGTAAGCCGTTGTTATTTATCTCTTGCTTGCTTATAGAACGTCTCTTTCAAAAATCTCTCTCTGCCCTCATTTTCTAAAACCTTCTCTTAAAACCGAGGCCAGAGGCTCGAGCATACGTCGCTTGGCTGTAGGCGACGCAAGAATGAATTGACTTAGCTCACTTGTCGTTGGAAAGTGAGTGCCGCACAATCGCAAGTCCGCTGCCATTAAAAGTGCGAATGTGACATCCAACGCCTGTCACGCCGCCCTCCACCGCTCGCCGGCCGACCTCTTTTTTTTTTTTTTTTTT
>NW_019268572.1:256363-262830 GCF_002738365.1 Cucurbita moschata
CCTTTTTTTTTTTTTTTTTTTTTTTTCTTCATTTGAAGGTCAGTAGTAGTCCTATGTTAAATCTTCATTTTATTTCATTAAGTAATATTAATTTGGTTACAATGGTTTAGTTCCAAATTAGAGATTAAATGAAAAGAATTTTCTATGAGTTTTAGGAAATCACAACTAATTATATTTTAGATCTCCTGTTGCAATGATTTAGGTTGTCAATAATTTTATATGACTTATAGAAAAAGAATATAACCAAATGAATCGATTAAATTAAAAACTAAGAACATAATTGTCAACTAAAGGAAATAAGAAAAAAATCAAATAGAGATGGAAATCGAGAATACTGTTAACTAAAAAGAATACTGTTAACTGTTGCAATGATTTAGTCTTTTGTTGTGTCATTTTAAAGATGTTTTCGAAACACGTAAGTCCATGACTGTGTTTTAAGATAAAGGCTATGTTTTAAGGAATTTTAATGAAGTCTTCCACATTCAATATTTATGGTACGTATACAGTAGCGACCTTAAATTAAGTAGAAAACTTCGGGTCGTTACAAAAACGATGCCCACAAAATTGGAAGATCTACTAAAGTATAACTCACAAAAGATTGAAACAGAGCCTAAGCTCCAAAGGTCGATGACAAAGAAGTGAAACAAATTCTACAAAGAAAACAAATAACACGAGCCGTTCTAACATGTTTTATCCCAACTTACATGTATTCTAAGAAAATTTTGAAGAGATCACCCAACATAGAATTGTTACAAGCAAAACACACTTACCACTAGAATGGAAAGTAACTTTTAATTTTTCTAAGCTTTTCTTAACATCCTATCTACAAGATTATTTTCATCCGGACTTAGTCTCGATTCATTCATTTATTCATTTACTCAGATGTCACAATCTTTAATAGTTGTAATTTATATAACGATGCATACGACTCTGGTCGAGGTAGTTAAGGTCATTCCATAAAAAGATTAGTTAATTCCACAAGGGTTTGAAGCTACCATAGTTGGCCTACTTTTCAAGGAAGATATAAAAGATATAGAGTCACCATATTTGTTAAACAAAATGTGTATATAAATACAGACTCTACAATGACAAATGAGCAAACCAACTCTACATTCAAACACATAAATTTAGTATATTATAACACTGATATTTTAGGAGATGGCGAACTTCTCTTGCTCCCTCTTTATTCTTGTCCTGGTTCACTCAGGTACGTATGGTTGTTTAGATGTCTTTAAGTTTTGTGTTGTAAGCCTGGATGGGTATTAAAGCATGTATAACTTTGAAAATTTGTGCAGCTGGTTGGATGGTGCCTCTAGCAACCCACGCAAAACAGTGTGATGTGAAGATGTTCGAATATGCATGCGACACCACTGGATGTCACCAAAAGTGCCTAGAGGTTTACCCAAATTCAATATCTCAATGTATTGAAACTCCTAAATTTTCCACCAACTTTGCTTGCCATTGTTTCTTCCCTTGTGAACAAAATTGAGTTTTGATGTGATGCTCTTCTTTTCCTTGTACTAATCCACATATTGTAATGCCCTAAAAGTCCACACGTTTTCTAAATAAAATGGTTGGTGACTTTCCTGTTATTCAATTTGTCATTATGGTTGCCAGTAAACAGTGTGTATAAAATAAGATGAAAACCAACTACCCTAACACTGGCTCCATGGTCTTCATGCGTCACTTCCGTTATCCGTAGAAGGATGTCTTGCTTTTATCTGAAACGTAGACATATCACATGACGCAAGTACTTTAAGAAATACTTAGTGAGTGACTTCACTATTTGCGTCGTGAAATACAAATATATGCAACATATTTATTAATTAAAAAAAGTTATTATATTATTATTATTAAATATTTTAAATTATTAAATAACTTTTTTATTGAACGAATTCACATCGTTATCCATATAGTAAATATATAAAATAGCTGTTAATATAACAAATAATAATATTGACATAATAACCTTAATGACACTCCATCCAAGACAGAAAAAAAGTTGTAACTTATCATAATTGGCTACTTTCCAAAAAAAAAAGACAAATTAATTTAATGGGTTGCCTTATTTGAAACCAAATATTTTTATATAAATCTTAGATTAAAAATGAAAGTATCCTACACCTTTCAATGGCAGAACAACGTCAGTGTATCATTGCTTTTTATTGCTTTTTATATGAAATGACAAAGTTTTCTTGCTCCCTAACCTTTATTGGTTTCCTCCTTTTCTCAGGTTTGTTTTTTAGATTTAGAAACATCTTATGAACTTTCAAGAATTCCATTTTAACATTTTAATAACTATTTGATTTTTTACAGCTGCATGCATGTTGTCGGTCAATGCAATACAATGTGAAGAGAAGTTGTACGAAGGATGCGTACCTAAAGACTGTAGCGAGAGATGTTTACAAAAGTTTCCCAAATCAACATCTGAATGTGTTCCAATTGGACAAATCTCATTTAACTATATTTGCTATTGTTTCCATGATTGCTAGAAGATGATTAATTCTCGTTTTTATCACGGTCTTTATTAAATAAAACGGTTGAATGTCTCTATGAATTCAACCCATCCCCTGTAACTATTTTATTTTTGCTTTTGTTGTTGCTTCCATGATCGCTAGAAAGTGATCAATTCTGGTTTTTACCCGTCTCCATTAAATAAATGGATACAACTTTTTTAGCATAATTCTCCATTTCATTCCTTCTCACCTATCTTAATTAATCTTAATTTGAATAGCTAACTTGACCTACTAATATAATGTGTGATAATAAAATAAATCCAGCTACTTTTAGAAAAGTTGCAAGTAGAGAAAGTGAATATGTATATTCGGTCACGATGTTTTTTAACGATTAAACTACTAATTTCGATATAATTTAATTTATAAGCTACCAAATCGTCGTCTTACAAGATTTACGTTTCATAACTTGTAACATCATCAGTAAAATATTAGATGAAATATAGTATTTTTGTTAGAAAGGAATATTATTATGAAATACAATATGTAACGTATGGTTGTTATAGTAAATAATTGACAATTTGATTCAACTCTTTCTCATCGATCTTTATCTTTAATCATAAATGAAATTATTTGTGGATAGGTTGGTGGATTCAATTCGTATATTAACATAAATTAGTTATTAATAGAAATACATATTTTTTTATTTACAAAAATTTGAGAGTTCTCGAAACAATGGCAAAGTCATTTGTAATTACATTGGGGGCATAGTAATACATTTTTTTTTAATTTAAAAGAACTTTTGATTTAAATAAGAAATGGCTATTTTAAAAAGTCTTTTTTATTTTTATTTTTAATGGATATGGAGGCTCAAAACTCTAATTTTTTTTTACTAAATTATAAAAAAAAATTATTTTATTATTAATAGCTATTTTAAATTATTAAATCACTTTTTTTATTATTATTATTATTATTATTTATTTTTGTAGGGAAAGAATTCATATATATATATATTGATCTAAGTAGTGAATGTAAATTTAATCTTTTGGTGGATAATATATGTCTTAATAGTTAAACTATATTTAGTAGGTAAAAAAGGGATGGTTCTACAATGTTACAATTCTTACCTATCTATTTTAGGGTTAAATTTTTATTAAATATCTATTTTGCCCTTTTGCTATGTTGATGTCTATTTTGCCCTTATCTATTTTTCCCTTATACAAAATTAGAATCAACCATACATGAACCATACATGAAGGCTAAAATTAGATTACCTCTAAGTTAAATATCTATCATCAAGATTTGTAACATTTTTCTAAATTGGGCCGCTACATAGTTCAATTTGAAAGGTTTGATTGAATAACTTAGATGCAATCATAAGACTTGCATGTAACTTAGAAATTACAAAAATAATACTCAAATTTTCAAGGATACCGTCTTAATTTGAGCACTAAATTTCATTCACCAAAATCTATTTTTTACATAATAATTTGTGGGTATTTATAGTCTCCTACCAAGAGTAGAGTAGAGTAAATATATTAGTCACCATTCAAATGTGAGTAAAGAAGTTAGTCACCATAATTTACTCCCACCCAAAAAAAAATTGACAACTAATTTCCCCCCTTTTCTCACCTCAATAAATTAAGAAATTAGAAATAATAAATAAAAATTTCTAACACATTATAAACCAAGAATGATATGTCACTTTGACAACTAACTTCCCACCCTTCCCACCCCTATAACAACTTCATCCGCTACTTCAACCGAGCAAATATTCACTTCCGAACCTTCAAATGGTCATTCCTAAATCGAATCAACTTGTAACACATGAAATAATGGTTGAACCAAGCCTATCCAATTTTATAAATGAAGAATGAATGTTTGTTGAATCTTCATGGTCTTAGATCATGTAATAGGTCCAATTGGAACGTTTGGAACACCGTGATCCTTATCATCTTTCCCCTCTTCAAAAGAATTCATCAACTAATCAGTTAAATCATCACCTACATCAAAAGGACTCTAGTCAGTAACATTAAATGTAGAATGTACTGAAAATTCTTCAGAAAGATCAATTTTATAGGCATTGTTATTAATTATTTCAAGAACTTAATAAATGTCATCCCCTCTTGAATGTAACTTTGTTTTCCTTTGGGATGGGAATCGCTACTTGCGAAAATGTATCCAAACCCAGTCACTAGGTTGAAAAATAATTTCCTTTCGTCCTGTGTTAAATCTTAAAGCAACTTTGAAATTTTGTTTCACATTTCTCTCCACCTCTTTGTGTAATATTTTGATCAAATCTGTCTTACTTGTGGTTGCTTCACTAGCAAAAATATTAGAATGAATAAGAAGCAAATCAAGAGGCGTAAGGGAATTAAATCCATAAACAACTTCAAAAGGAAAACAATGAGTGGTACTATAAATCGTTTATTATATGTAAACTCTTCAAATGGCAAACATTCATTACAAGACTTAATATTCTTAGAAATAATAGCCCTAAACAATGTTTCTAATATTCTATTAACCACATTTTCCCATCAGTCTGATGATGATATGTAGTTGAAAACAATTTGGTACCGAATTTACCCCATCTTTCCCATTTTTAGTGTGCACCAAAAGAAGAACAAAATCTATAAATATATTAGTCTAAAGTTCGTTAGATATATTCAAAGAAGTATACAATCCATTTGGTTGTGATTTAGATTTAGCTTCTTTGCATTTAAAATATTGGCTACAAAACTTATGAATATTGTGCTTCATCTTCGGCCAAAAGAAGTGTTCATGGAACATCTTATAAGTTTTATTAATCTCAAAATGTCCCAGTAAGCTGTCACCATGTGCTTCTTTTTACCTGCAAATCTATTATAGAGCATTTAGTAATACAAATCTTACTTTTCTTAAATAAAAATTCATGAAATATATAATAATCATCCCCAGCTTTTCACAAGATAAGATGCATCGTCTTTGTATAATTCTTTAATATACTCAAATACAAGAATTTTTTGGATCAAGAGAAGTAAAGAAATTATAATATATCAGCTACCATATTATCTTTACCTTGCTTATATTTGATAACATACGACAATATTTCAATAAACTTCACCCACTTTGCATGCCTATGATTTAGTTTGCTATGACATTTAAGATACTTCAAACTTTCATGAATAGAGTGGATCATAAATTCTCTAAGCCATAAGTAGTATTGCAACACTTGTAATGTGCAGACTAAAGCAAACAATTCTTTACAATAGGTAGAATAGTTCAATGTTGTCCCATTTAGTTTTTCACTTAAATATATTAAAGGTTTTCCCTCTTGCATCAAAATAGCATCTATGCCCAAACCACTTGCATCAACTTAATTTCAAAAGTTTTATCAAAGTTATGCAAGAGAAGTAAGGGTGAACTAGTTAATTTCTTCTTAAGCTTATTGAATGCATTCTCTTGCATATCCCCCACTTAAAAACAACATTCTATTTCGCTAAATCATTCAAGGGTGTAGCTACTCCGGCTCCGTTGTTCTCCATATTCAGAGCCGGTAACCGCAGGTAGGTTGCAGTAGTGGGTCTTCGTCTCTGGTGTGGGTATTATACTGCAGCGGAATTAATCGGCATCGTCGTGGGTCTCCCGATTTGGAGGCCGAAAACACCGTGACTGGTTTTCCGCATCTCCGCCAAGGGCATTTCTTCCGGGTGACTTGGAACAGCAATTGGCTGGTGGCTGATGCTCTCAGTGTTGAAGACGGTTCGGAAATGATCATAGATTTATAACTAAAGAATACATTTTCATTAACATGACTTCTTGTGGGCGCTTGAAGCAAACCCATGATGTTATGTTCAAAGTGGACAAATATCATATAACATTGTAGAGATTCGTGATTAGTAACATGGTATCAAACTATGAACTTAACTTAGCTATGTCGAACAAAAAAGTTGTAAGCCTAAAAATCGTAGTCAAACGTGTCGAACAAATTGTGTATTTTGTTCAAGGTCTCCGAAGAAAGAAGTCGAGTCTCGA
>NW_019268572.1:262840-286065 GCF_002738365.1 Cucurbita moschata
AACAAAATCTATAAATATATTAGTCTAAAGTTCGTTAGATATATTCAAAGAAGTATACAATCCATTTGGTTGTGATTTAGATTTAGCTTCTTTGCATTTAAAATATTGGCTACAAAACTTATGAATATTGTGCTTCATCTTCGGCCAAAAGAAGTGTTCATGGAACATCTTATAAGTTTTATTAATCTCAAAATGTCCCAGTAAGCTGTCACCATGTGCTTCTTTTTACCTGCAAATCTATTATAGAGCATTTAGTAATACAAATCTTACTTTTCTTAAATAAAAATTCATGAAATATATAATAATCATCCCCAGCTTTTCACAAGATAAGATGCATCGTCTTTGTATAATTCTTTAATATACTCAAATACAAGAATTTTTTGGATCAAGAGAAGTAAAGAAATTATAATATATCAGCTACCATATTATCTTTACCTTGCTTATATTTGATAACATACGACAATATTTCAATAAACTTCACCCACTTTGCATGCCTATGATTTAGTTTGCTATGACATTTAAGATACTTCAAACTTTCATGAATAGAGTGGATCATAAATTCTCTAAGCCATAAGTAGTATTGCAACACTTGTAATGTGCAGACTAAAGCAAACAATTCTTTACAATAGGTAGAATAGTTCAATGTTGTCCCATTTAGTTTTTCACTTAAATATATTAAAGGTTTTCCCTCTTGCATCAAAATAGCATCTATGCCCAAACCACTTGCATCAACTTAATTTCAAAAGTTTTATCAAAGTTATGCAAGAGAAGTAAGGGTGAACTAGTTAATTTCTTCTTAAGCTTATTGAATGCATTCTCTTGCATATCCCCCACTTAAAAACAACATTCTATTTCGCTAAATCATTCAAGGGTGTAGCTACTCCGGCTCCGTTGTTCTCCATATTCAGAGCCGGTAACCGCAGGTAGGTTGCAGTAGTGGGTCTTCGTCTCTGGTGTGGGTATTATACTGCAGCGGAATTAATCGGCATCGTCGTGGGTCTCCCGATTTGGAGGCCGAAAACACCGTGACTGGTTTTCCGCATCTCCGCCAAGGGCATTTCTTCCGGGTGACTTGGAACAGCAATTGGCTGGTGGCTGATGCTCTCAGTGTTGAAGACGGTTCGGAAATGATCATAGATTTATAACTAAAGAATACATTTTCATTAACATGACTTCTTGTGGGCGCTTGAAGCAAACCCATGATGTTATGTTCAAAGTGGACAAATATCATATAACATTGTAGAGATTCGTGATTAGTAACATGGTATCAAACTATGAACTTAACTTAGCTATGTCGAACAAAAAAGTTGTAAGCCTAAAAATCGTAGTCAAACGTGTCGAACAAATTGTGTATTTTGTTCAAGGTCTCCGAAGAAAGAAGTCGAGTCTCGATTAAAGGGAGTTTCTTTTAGAAATCCATAGGCTTCAGGGGAGGCTCTATGGTGTATTTTGTTCGAGGGGAGGCTCTATGATCATAGGTAATCTATAGGCTTCAAAGGTGGCTCTATGTGGTGTACTTAATGAGAGGGGAGACTCTGATGATGAGTTTATAAGTAAAGAAGTCAAAACAAAGTCACAAGAGTTTATGCTCTGGACAATATAATACTATTGTAGACAATATCGTAGCTTTATTTCAATAAATAAATTCATGATTCTCTCACAAACTTTATTACAATTCATAAAATTTTTAAAATCAAATCTCTTCATACCACCCAAGAATCATGAGGCTTTTCCCCAATATAGTTGCCAGGAGGATCATAATTGCAAACAACAAACTGAGAATTAGCCTTACAGGACACTCTAGCACATCCAAGCCGCACCGAGCTTTGCCACACCATCTGAGTGTAGTGCCCACATTCACCACCCACGCATTTATTCGACGCATGATCATACAGCGGCTTCTCGTTCGCCCACAGCTTCACCGCATCCGCCCCAGTGAACTCAGGGTAGTAGCCCGCGGCTATGTTTTCCCCATACGGCCCGGTTGAGTGAATCATGGCACAGTCACCCTTTCTTTTTTCCGCATAGGCTTGAGTGTACGCGGCCACGGTGTTGCTCCATTGCATGGGGCCGACGCCGACCTGGGCTCGAGCTCGATTGTGAAGCGCGAAGTAGTCACCGGGGGCGTTTTGAGCATTGGTTAGGGTGAGGAGGAAAATGAAAGTGGCCATGATCGGAAGGGTTTGAGTCCACTTAATTCCGATGAGAGATGAGATAAAGATTGAGAATGAGGGAATGATGTATATAGAGATGGAAAACTTAATATGGAATGTGATGGGGAAAACCATGAATTATGAACTAATTATGCCATGCTTGGTAATTCAAAGAGAATAAATTCATTCTCGCTTCCATGTTTAATTACGGGCTAGATTTTTGTTTTGATTAGATTCAAATAAGTGAAAATTTTCTAGATTTAGCTAGTTTAGAAATTTTTTTTAGAATTAATGAAACTTAATCCACCTGATTATGGTTAATCTTAAAAGATACATTTTTACTTGTAGGTATATATTTATTGTTTTATTTATTTATTCTTCTCCAATTTTTAAAAATATATATTAAAATTGAATTGGTTAATTACATGTTGAAAAATAAGTAAATAATGTTAATATTTTCTTAAAATTCTGAACGGAGGAGCAATAATATGGAGAAGCATAAAGTAAGGTTGCATTGCTGATTCCACCATGGAGGCTGAGTATGTTGCTGCTTGTGAAGCAGCGAAAGAATCTGTATGGCTTAGGAAGTTCTTAACTGATTTGGAAGTCGTTCCAAATATGCATCTTCCTGTCACTCTTTATTGTGATAACAGTGGAGCAGTTGCAAATTCAAAAGGACCAAGAAGCCATAAGCGAGGAAAACATATTGAGCGCAAATATCATCTCATAAGGGAGATTGTGCAAAGAGGAGATGTGATCGTCACACAGATAGCTTTAGAGCACAACATTGCTGATCCATTTACAAAGCCCCTCACGGCTGAAGTGTTTGAAGAGCACCTAGTGAGTCTAGGCCTACGAGTTATGTAATCTAGGGCAAGTGGGCGAAAAGGCATGAGTATGTTATGCCCTAGTTTATTGTATTTCTCTCTACTCAATGTTATAAAACCCCACTAGAGTTTTAGTCCAAGTGGGAGTTTGTAGGGTTTTATGTCCTAAAACTCATAGTTTGTAAACAAAAAACATATTGTATTTTTCAATAAAGTTATTATTGTTGTTTATTCAGTAAAGATTGTTATTGAATAAAGTGAACTTTACGATCATTAATCTAAATCCAATAAACTAAGAACAATCTGGCTATAGTATGATTACTTGAACTATATGTAGAGACATAAGAATGGATCAAGTTCAAGTATATAGTCAAAATGATCTACAGTGTAAGGATAAGGCTGAGTACCTTACTCTGGGGACACTATGGATGCGGCTCACTTTTGTATATGATATAAACAATGTGATCACTAAATTGTACATGTGGAGACATATGAGTGAGGGCATCCTATGCAATGAGTATTGCATAAAGATCGGACCATGAAGAAAATCACTCTCACTTTATAATGTCGTTTACTGTTTAGACTGATTTTCTTTTCATTCGATAACCGAGGTAACTCGGTTTTAATCCTAAGCTAACCATGAACTCCTGTTTATTCAGAATTATCCTTAGATTTGCATGGGTGAGAGTGGCTCTAGTTCGCCGACTCAATAAGCTTCCCATTTCAGGGGTAAGACTGGGTGAATGGCTGGGGACGTGGGGTGCAAGATGGAATTCGCTCCTACCCACTTTTAGGGATAGAAGAGAGGTAGTTCCCTTAAGCACTGACTCCAGGTCTTGAACAAGGGGCCCCACCCTCTCATTAGCCTGAGAGGGATTCGGTTTACTAGTTGGACCACAAACCAATTATTCATTAGAGGATCAGTGAGACATAAGGAACAAGAAGTAACTTTAGGGGTAAAACTATAAATTGATCTAGCTCTAGTTACGAACAACCTATGAAGGATCGACTTACTAATCATGGTTATATCAAATGGACAGAAATATATATATAGTGAGGGGAGTGCAACTACTAGGCTATAATGGAGTGTCCTAGTAGTTAACGAATGTTGGTTAACAAGGTTAGTGAGTTTAGCCGGTTAATCTTGGATCGTTGGAGCCCATGATCTATAGGTCCATTAGGTCCCCCTGCTAGCTCATATCGGACTAAACCATAGAACAGTGTGACGACTGAGTTTGAAGTGTTTGAATTAAAATTAGGGAATATGCGTTACATATATACGATAATATTTAACCGCATTTTTGTTTTATTTACGAATTAAACAAAAATAGAGAATCTAAGATATTTAAATAAGATTTAAATATCTTAATCAATTATGTGTCGGAATCGATTGGGATGGGCAAATTAATTAATATTAAATATTAAATATTAATTAAATATTTTAATTAATCATTTAATGTTACTTTAATTTGAAATTCATTATTCAAATTAATTGTTGAATTAAAATGAAGAAAGTCAAAATGTTGACTTCATTTAATGGAAAAATCCTTGTTAGTGAAATTTTGAGGTGTCAAAATTTGGTTTAACCAAACTTGCATGCTTGCAGAATAAAACTAACAAGTTTGAGTGAAATTTTGAGTGTCAAAATTTGGTGATCTCAAATTTGCATGAACATGTAAACATGACTCTTTAAATAGAGTGATCATGGTACATGGAAGGTCTTCTTCTTCTTGGTGAAAAACCTCGAGAAAAACCTCTCACAAACACTCTCTTCACATATACAAAATCCCTCCCAACTTTAGCACTCACCGGATCTCACAATCCCGTTCTAAGGCCGGAGGATAGTGGAGAAGGCACTAGTGGTGGTTCGAAACCGGTTCGTGAGGAAAAAGGAGTTTGAACTCATTAAGTTTTAATACTTATGAACATGCTAGTTATTTACTATAATTGATGTTCTAAAAGTATCTAAGATCCAAATTGCTTCCGCATGTGTTATATTAATACCATCAAGTATATCTTAATTACTATTGAGTTATGTGCAACAGAGCTAATCGCCGTCGTGGGTCTCCCGATTTGGAGGCCGAAACATCGTGACTGGTTTTTCGCATCTCGGCCGTGGGCATTTATTCCCGTTTACTTCAAACAACATTTGACAGCTATTCTGGGAGCTATTCTCCGTGTGTAAAATTTTTAAGAGAGAGTCTTTAAGAAATGATCATGAATAAGTAAGGAATAATCTCACAGGACAACAAGAAGAAAGTACTTAATCCCAAACTAGACAGTATCATATCAGTGTAAAGATGGATGGTTCCTAAAACTTGGTAATTCTCCATTTATTTTTGTAGTATTGGTAAGAAAGCACATAATATCATACCATTACGAAGATATTGTCCACTTTGAGTTCACCTCATGGACCCATGATCGTTCCCTAAATTTGCCGAGTGGGACTTTCATCCAAGTCCACTTTGAGTTCACCCCAATGGACCCATGATCATTCCCTAAATTCGCCAAGTGGGACTTTCATCCAACACCTCCCCTCGACTCCATTTCTTTTCCTTTTTCTCTTGGAGTCCTTTGTTCGACATTTGAGGATTCTATTGACATGGCTAAGTTTAGGGCATGGCTCTGATACAATGTTAGACGAACACGACTCTCCACAATGGTATGATATTGTCCACTTTGAGCATATGCTCTCATCGCTTTGCTTTGCACTTCCCAAAAGGCCTCACCCCAATGGAGATAGTATTTTCTGATTATGAACCCATGATCATTCCCTAAATTAGCCGAGGTGGGACATTCATCCAACAAAGATCATACCATTGTGGACATGAGTGATTTCTAAATCTCGGTAATTCTCCATTTATTTATGCAAGTTTGGATAGAAAAGCCGACAATATCATACCATTGTGAAGATATGATTTCTAAAACTCATTAATTTTCTCCATTTTTTTTTTGCAATTTTGGGTAGAAAAATAGACAATATCATAAAGTTGTAGAAATTCATGATTGCATTCATTCTCCATTTAGGGGAGAAAAGTATACAATATCATATTATCATAGATATTCCTAATTCACGTAGGTTGACTCGGATTTCAAAGGACGGAATCAAACTTTCATTAAAGATATATTCGTGACAATGACTTAAGCTAGCCAGGTAAGTAGCCTTACAATCGACATGGTTATATTTGATGTTGACACGTGCCTGTGGTTCTGCACGTGTCATGTATACTGATATGTGTGAATTATCTGTGATTCGGTATGCTTATATTATGTTTATGTTATATTATAATATGTGAATTGTATGATAATAATTGTGGTACGATGTGTTCAAGGATACGTTTGAGATAGGATACGAGAAGGATGCACAAGACAAAATGTAATGATAATAGTAAGATTTATTCATGAAATGTTAAAGTTAGGTTACATACCAGAGTGCTATGGATAGAAGAGATTGTTGAAAGAATATGGTTAGGATATGGGTAGAAAGGGATAGGTTTGTGATAGATTGATAGAACAATAGCATTAGGATACGTTCCTGTGATGATATGACTAAGGTACGTTCACGTAACGATATGACTGTGATAGGTATAAGAACGTTAAGGCTATGATAAGTTAGGGAACAATATGACCACGAAGTGTTTACGATACTCAATGTTTATGATACGATATATTATGCTGTGATGTGTCATGTTTAGATTGTTTTGTGTGACCATTGAGGTAACTGTTGTATGAATTCCACGTTATGAAATGACATGTTAAAAGCATGGAGCGTTATGTTATGTTTTCTAAATTGTATGTATAAATCATGTTATGAATGACATGATATCACGACAAATGAAATGAAATGTAACCCCGTTAGGATTATGTATGATACGTAGACTGAAAATGAGAAATGACATACTAAGCATGAAAGATGATAGCGGGGTTATATTCATTAATGATAAAAGTAGAAATATTGGGGACCTCATGCATTATGTGTGCTCATGCATTTGGAGGATACCCCTATTCCAAAACGAGGGCACGGATGCGTACATCCAATGGCAGGACAACGATCGTTATGTTTTGCATAGGCTGCCATGACGGTTACTAGTTCTAACGAGTGTCCAGCCTAAGGAGCTCCCAGAGTATGCTCGCCTGACAAGGAAAGTGGACCAACAGTGTACGAACTGGCTGGTGAGCCCGTACTCGCACGTATGGGTTGTGTGTAGAGTATATGGTATACGTCCAAATTTACCGGTTAGAACAGCACCGTAGGAAGACAGATTGAAAGATAGGTCTCATCATCTAATTTGCATGTGATTGTTGCATTTAACCCCAATAGTGGGGTCACTTACTGAGTATTGCTACTACTTTTTCAGGTTAAGGCAAGGCATTCATGTATGGATGATGACGGCATCGCAACTCGAGGCCATGGCACATGCATAGGATAGTGGTATTTATTTTCTTAGACTTAGGCTAGAATAAGATGCTTTAAACTTAAACGCTTATTTATTTTATTTCAGGTCTTTTGTTGTATCGTTTTAAAGATGTTTTCGAAACACGTAAGTCCATGGTTGTGTTTTAAGATAAAGGTTATGTTTTATGGAATTTAAATGAAGTCTTTCGTATTAAATATTTATGGTACGTATACAGTAGCGACCTTAAATTGAGTAGAAAATTTCGGGTCGTTACAGTGGTCTTCACAAGAAATCCTCTTTGAAAGTGCAAGAATTAAATGGGATAGGTTAGATATGACAAACTCGCGTAACTCTTAGATTGTAACTTCATGGTTTTTCTTGAGCTTTTTAATGGCAACTTTGTTTGGGGAAGTGGGATTTAGAAATTTTCTGTAATAGCCCAAAAAAATAAATAAAGAAATAAATCAATAAAAATAATTAAAATAATAATAATTAATAAATAAATAAAGAAGAAAAAAAAAAACAATATTTCCCCACTTCTCTCCACCAACCTCTCGTCCCTCCCCACAATTATCTCTCCTCAACCCATCCTTAATAATTAATAAATAAATAAATAAAGAAGAAAAAAAAAAACAATATTTCCCCACTTCTCTCCACCAACCTCTCGTCCCTTCCCACAATTATCTCTCCTCAACCCATCCTTACCATAGAGTAACAGTTATTTAAAAAAGAAACAGAAAATCAATAATAGTCAGATTTACTTTAGAAAAAAAGAATGAGAATCACCTCTACCCATTCATGGGAGATGTGAAGATAGATCTGATCAATATATATATATATTAGATCTTCATTTTCTTTTATCCTATTTTTTTTAGAAATCACAACCAATTATAGTTAGACCTTCATTGCATTATTACAATGATCTAACTTTGAGTTAGAAACTAAATGTCAATTATTTATACGATTCTAGTAAATCAGGTCAGATTAGTAATATTAGATTAAATTTTTATCCGCAGCCAGACAAATGAATAGATTAAAGATAGAATGGGCAAGAAAAGTTTTGAATAGGAAACACTGAGATAAGGAAATAGGAAACACTGAGATAAGGAAAGATTTGGAAATAGAGATCCATGGTAAATTTGGAATACATGATAACAGAATTAAAAGGCAAAGATTTGGAAATAGAGATCTAGAATTAAAAGGCAACCCATACAAAAAAAAAGAGATTAGGGAATTAAAAACCACAAACTAAATATGGAGGGAAAGGTAAATACAGAGAATAGTAAAGCTCAGAATAACTTATCAGTATCTACTTTTTATACAAAGGTAACCATGAAAAATGAGATTTTTAATAAAAATATAATTATAGATATATAACATTTCAAGACTTCTAACAATGGACCAATGTAAATTAGAGAAATAATATTGTAGAATTCAAACCCGAAACTAATGTCATGGGCTCATATAGGTTGATCAGGATTTGAAAGAACGGATCAAACTCTCATTAAAGATATATTCGTGACAACGACTTAAGCTAGCCAGGTAAGTAACCTTACTATCGGCATGGTTATATTTGATGTTGACACGTGCCCTGTGGTTCTACACCTGTCATATATATTTATATGTGTGAATTGTTTGTGGATCGATATGCTTCCTATATGTTATGTTATGTTATAATATGTGGATTGTATGATAATAATTATGGAACGATATGCTCAAGGAGATGTTTGAGATAGGATACGAGAAGGATGCACAAAACGAAATGTAACGATAGAAGATACGTTCATGAAACGTTAAGGTTAGGTTACATACCGGAGTGCTATGGATAGGAGAGATTGATGAAAGAATACAGTTAGGTTGTGGGTAGAAAGGGATGGGTTTGTGATAGATTGATAGAACGATGGCGTTAGGATACGTTCTGGTGATGATATGACTAAGGTACGTTACGTAATGATATGTCTATGATAGGTATAAGAACGTTAAGGCTATGGTAAGTTAGAGAACGATATGACTATGAAGTGTTTACGTTATGACTTGTTTATGATATGATGCATTGTATGCTAGATTATTGTGCTTAAGTACGTAGTTATGTGAACGTGAATGTATGCTTTTAGTCTGATGTGATGTGTAATGCATGTAACGATGTGTGGTCCTTGAACGATTATGGCTTGTTTGTATGAATATTTGAATGTAACTGCATGAATTGTATGACATGAAATACGGTAAATTGCATGAAACATAACCCTGTTAGAAATATGTATGATATGTAAAGAAATGAGAAAGAGAATAACATGTAAGCATGAAAACGTGACAGGGGTTATGTTCATTAATGATAACTGTAGGACTAGTGGGACCTCATGCATATTGTGTGCTCATGCATTTGGGGGGATACCCCTATCCCATCACGAGGGTACGGACACGTACATCCAATGGCAGGACAACGATCGTTATTCTTTGCATAGCGCTGCCGTGATGGTTCTAGTTTTACGGGTCCCAGCATAAGGGGCTCCTAGGGTATACCCACCGGCTAAGGACAGTGGCCCAGCGGTGTGCGAACTAGCTGGTGAGCCCATACTCGCACGTATGGGCTGTGTGTAGAGTATATGGTACACGTCCACGATTATCCGTTAGGACAGCATCGTATTGAAAACGAAACGAAAGATAGGTCCCATCATTTCATTTCATGTGATTGTTGCATTTAACCCCAATAGTGGGTCACTTATTGAGTATTTCTTTAAATACTCAAGCTATGTGATACTACATTTTTTCAGGTTAAGGCAAGGCATTCCTGTACGGCTGCGACGGCATCGCAACTCGAGATCATGGCACATGCATAGGATAGTGGTATTTATTTTCTTAGACTTGGGATAGAATAGGATGTTTTAAACTTGAACGCTTATTTATTTTATTTCAGGTCTTTTGTTGTGTTGTTTTAAAGATGTTTTCGAAACAGGTAAGTCCATGGCTGTGTTTTAAGCTAAAGGTTATGTTTTATGGAATTTAAATGAAGTCTTCTGCATTCAATGTTTATGGTACGTATACAGTGGCGACCTTAAATTAAGTAGAAAATTTTGGGTTGTTACATTTTCAACACTAGGAATAAGTTTGTAGGGAAATGATCCAATATAACTCTCAAAGTTGGAAGAAATTCAAGAGGAAGAGACCAAAAATCTAAACTCTTATGACTTGTGATTGGAGGCTGGCCAACTCTTGTTTCTTGCTCCAAATGATTCCCTCAAACTTCATAATTTTTAGAGGGAGCTTGAGCTAACTTTGAAAGAAACATTGAGAACCACTCTGAATTTAAAATCTCCAACTTTCTAGAGTTCTTGTCGGAAATGCTTACACATTTATGGGTTGTCGACTTAATCTTCAAATGTTAACTGTTGAATGTGATGAATTGTAAATCTTTTAGAGATCATATCTAAATTTGGGAGAGAGCCTATAGTTGGTTTTTTAGATTCATTAGATTTTGTATAGGGTGTTGATTCTAAAGTAGATATGGGAAGGACTTTCTCATCTTTCGAATTTAATTCAAAGTTCAAGGCTAATTTAGTAATTTTCCATTTTTTTATAATTATTTTATTCAAAAAGATATAAACTTTTTCTAAAAATATAAACTATTAAAATATTTTATTAAAAAAAATTATTTTATTTTTTCCACTTTTTTAAATATAAACTATTCACTCTATGGCTCATTTTTATTTACCTATAAGGAATAAAAAACAGAGGATGTTCCTTTCTAAGTCTTTTCCAAAGACAAACAAACATCTTTTATAGACACTTTGAACAATCCTTGAGTCTCATGATCCTTCCTTTGGATCCTTTAAAACCATAATGACAAATTGAATAACAGTCACATGACCATTTTATTTAGGAAATGGGAGGAATTAAGGCATTAGAATAAGTGGATTAGTACAAGGAAAAGAAGGGCATCACATCAAAACTCAATTTTCTTCACAAGGGAAGAAACAATGGCAAGCAAAGTTGGTGGGAAATTCCGAAGTTTCAACACATTGAGATGTTGAATTTGGGTAAACCAGTAGGCACTTTTGGTGACATTCAGTGGCGTCGCATGCATATTCGAACATCTTCACATCACATTGTTTTGCGTGGGTTGCTAGAGGCAACATCCAACCAGCTGCGAAGAATTTTAAAGTTATACATACTTTAACACCCATACAGGCTTACAACACAAAACATAAAGGCATCTAAACAACCATACGTACCTGAGAGAACCAGGACAAGAACAAAGAGGGAGCAAGAGAAGTTCGCGATCTCCTAAAATATCAGTGTTGTAATATACTAAATTTTATGTGCTTGAATGTATACTTAGTTTGCTCATTTGCCATTGTAGAGCCTGTATTTATATACACATTTTGTTTTCAAATATGGTGACTCAATAACTTTTTATATCTTCATTGGAAAGCAGGCCAACAATGGTAGCTTCAAACCCCTATGGAATTAACTAATCATTTCATGGAATGACCTTAACTACCTCGACCAGAGTAGTATGTATCATTGTATAAATTACAACTATTAAAGATTCTGACATCCGAGTAAAGGAGTAAATGAATGAATCAAGGCTACGTCCAGATGAAACTAATCTTGAGGATAGGATGTTAAGAAAAGCTTAAAAAGATTTAAAGTTACTGTCCATTCCAATGATAAGTGTGTTTTGCTTGTAACAATTCTATGTTGGGTGATCTTTTCAAAATTTTCTTAGAATGCATGTAAGTTAGGATAAAACATGTTAGAATGGCTCGTGTTGGTCGATGGGAATAATCTTCACTCTTACAATCGAGGAATAAGTACTACTACAATTGCTTCATTTATAACATTTGGTTATAGCATTTTTAAAAAAGAGCTATTAAAAATGTAAGAAAAAAAATATGCATCACTACCTTTTTACTTTTCGATTTGCACACCACGGACTCACACTCTCTCTCCCACTCCTCTATTTTCTTTTTGTTATTCTCAACGAAGGCCCCTGGATTGTATCTATCTCAAATCTCCACTATTTTTCTCATTTCAGTTTCATCTTTATCTTATTGACTCAATATCTTTTCTTATTGTTATAGTCTTCTACAATAGATTTGTGGGTATTGGCCCGGCAGTGCAAAAGTACCGAAAGCACCAAACGCCAACAATTATTGAAAGCCATGAGAAATTCAGTAGGCTCCTTCCCTTTTCATGGCTACTAGTCTTTTGTTGTTGATATTAAAGTTTTGTCAGAAACTCATTTGGTCGAATCTTGCTCCAGGTTTCCTTCATTCTTCACTTCGTTTCTATTATAAATTTTCTTCTTTACGATCTCTCCTAGGGTTTCGTTGGATGTTGCTCAACTAGGTTTATTGTAACGACCCTAATATTTTACCTATTTAATCTGAGGTCATTACTATACCTTGAAATGCGGAGTATACATTAAATGAGCTCTATTCATAAATGCGACTTACTCTCGCCTTTTATTACCTCGTGATAGAGAAAACGATTACAAGGAAAAAGAAAAGAACATTATTGAAATAAATAAAAAGTAACCAAACCAAAATGAATGTTTTATTCTACCCTATAGTTTGTTATGCAAATATATTTCAACCCTATGCATGTGCCACGGTCCCGAGGTGTAAGATGCCGCCGTCGTTGTCACATGGGTGCCTTGCCCTTATCTGCAAAAGTAAAGTAGCACGAGGCTTGAGTATTTCTAGAATACTCAGTAAGTGACCCCCTATCGGGGTTATGCGACAATCACATGCAATGTAATGACGGGACCTATCATTTCGTTTCGTTTTGTTCTGTTTTTCCTACGATGCAATCCTAACGGGTAATCGTAGACGTGTACCATATACTCTACACACAGCCCATATGTGCGAGTATGGGCTTACTAGCTAGTTCGTACACCGCTCGGCCACTGTCCTTATCCGGTGGACATACTCTAGAAGCCCCTTATGTCGGGACCCGTTAAAACTAGAACCATCACGGCAGCGCTATGCAAAGCATAACGATCGTTTTTCTGCCATTGGATGTACGCGTCTGTATCCTCGTGATGGGATAGGGGTATCCCTCCAAATGCATGAACACACAATATGCATGAGGTCCCCACTAGTTCTATATTTATCACTAATGAACATAACCCCTATCACGTTTCATGCTTACATGTCATTCTTATTTTCATTTTTTTACATATCATACATATTCCTAACGGGGTTATGTTTCCATGCAGTTTACCGTATTTCATGTCATACAATTCATGCTGTTTACATTCAAATATTCCATACAAACATGCCATAATCATTCAAGGACCACGTATCGTCACATGCATAACATATCACATCAAACTAAGCAGCATACATAGCATAAATTCACGTTCACATGATTTCGTACTTAAGCACATTAAACTAGCATACAATTCAATGACACGTGCAAATCCATGGGCACATGCCAACATACAGCAAATAACGCATAACCTACGACGGGTGAGTCACTTACCTGGTTAGCTTAAGTCGTTGTCACGTATATATCTTTAATGAAAGTTCGATTCTGTCCTTTGAAATTCAAGTCAACCTATGTGAGCCCATGATATCAGTTTAAAGTTTGAACTTTATAAAATTATTTCTCTCATTCACATGTTAAAATTATGATATTTCCTGTTATACAAAATTTGATGGAGTTTCATGCCCTCTGATATTTACTGTTTTATTTTTAAATTGTGTTCAACAAATCTTCCCTTCTCCCTCCTTGTAATTATTTTCCTTTTTCTGTTCGGTAAACATTTTCAATTCTATAAATAAGATATTCCTCTAATTCTATATTTATTTTCATTCTGTAAACAGATATTCTTGGCCAATTTTAATTACCTATCTATGGATTTGCCAACTACAATTTTATTGATTCTAAGGTAGTTCTAACTTCCCACGCTAACAAAAAAAAATCTAATTAATTGAATATGGGATTTGATTATTACTGGTAAAGTACGAAAGAAATTTGATTCTAAATTGATTTCTTATAACCATAACTATAAACGAAAAAGATTTGAGATAGGATTTTATGGTAATAACGGACCAAAATCTCTTCAGGTAGATCTGCATCATATCCTTGTTGAAACACCTTTTTACCTTTTCCCAAATCTGACATTTTTTCTATTTATTTTTTTATGAACTATGATATGGTGGGGTTGAAGAAAGAGGATGCTGTTGGGACCTGAGGTTAGGGGGGAGACTAAGTAATCATTTTTAGTTATTTAAGTATGAATTATTATTATTTTTATTATTTTGACGTATATATTTTTTTATAATTATTTCTATTTGTTTATTATTTACATTTATCGTATAAAAAATAAATAATTATCGAGCCCTAAATCTATTTCTCATTTCTTAAACATTTGGATTGATAATTTTTTCTTTTTATTCTAGGATTTAGGGTTTCTCTGTGTTTTATGTTTTGTGTTTTGATGTTTGGCTCTCTGTGTTAGTCCCCTTCATTTTCTCCATTGATTTCAACATTTAGTTTTGGAAGAGGATGCTTTTGATTTCTAGCATTTTGATTAATTTAAGAGATTTAGTTAGATTCAAGGGTGTAATTCTCATAGAATTTTGTTGTTATTTGTTTTCTTTGTAGAATTTGTTTCACTTCTTTAGCGCCAACCTTTGGAGCTTAGACTCTTTTCAACCTTTTGTGAATTACATTTTAGTAGATCTTCCAATTTTGTGGGCATCGTTTTCCCTATGTTTGTTTCGATTTATCAACATATCATCCTTACTGATCGAAGTTCCAAAGTTATGCTTTTAGCAAATTTAAACACTTTCTTTCTCTNTTAATTGGTCAAATGTGTCATCTTTCTCGCTTTCATTCTCTCCTACTTAGAGTGAACCTGTCATATTATAGAAGAATAAGAGAATGAACTCCAGTTATTGAATGGACTACTTCCTCCAATTAGAGGATCAAATTAAAGCTTTATTACTCCTTACTTAACCATTTCATTTAAAAAGACTTCATTCTTTAGTGATATCAATTATTTATTCACACCATACAGACTTATCAATGTATAAATTATTTGATTCCACTATTATCTAACTATTAGCAATGGTAAAGAAAAGAACAGTAAAAAAGTTTTTTTTTGTTGGCGAGAGGCTTTATGAGAATCAAATCAACATCAATGTATAATTTATAGATGTTAAGCATGAATGCTTCAACTGTCTTTTTAGTTTTATGTATGAAAGTACAATTGCTTCAAATGTCTTTTTAGTTTTACGTATGAAAGTACAATTGTTTCTCCCTCTCAATTACTTAAAAAAAATATATTATTTTTTCTTTTGGGTACTTTTATAACAAATTATTAATGAAAACATGAGGGATATTATTTTTCTATAAGCATAAATTACAGCACAATTTATATAAATACTCTGTGGAATGTTATTTATTTTTATTAATATTATGAATGATGTTGGTTGCCAAAGATTTGGTTTAGCTATAAGCAACTTTTACTTAGAGCAACATATTTAGTGTAATGGTAAGTGTAAATGCACTATTTTTCATTGAAGTTGTTGTGATACTGTGCTGAGTTGCACGGTCAAACTTGTTTTCATTGGTTGTCTTTTTGTATTATTATTCCTCAGTATTGGAAGGTAGCTGTAGCACCAAGAATGTGAAGACTCCACATCAGATATCATGTTGACATACATCTTTTTGCTTTTTGATTGTATTATTTTTTCTTTGTTGTGCCACCGCCTAGTGTCTCAAGCCATAATTCTGCTAAGCTTCTCCTCGTAAGATAGATCTTCCCGAAGGGGAAGCATCTCATGCTCAATTACATGAGTAGGGTTTGGAGTGTACTTTCGCAGCATGGATACGTGGAACACATTGTGCACGGCGACAAGGTTCGGTGGCAGGGCAATTCTGTAAGCCACAACCCCAACTCTTTCTAGAATCTCGAAGGGGCCTATGAACCTTAGGCTCAATTTTCCCTTCTTTCCGAACCTCAACACCCCCCCTCATAGGGGCTATCTTTAGGAACACATGGTCCCCCACCTCAAATTCGAGGTCCCTTCTACGCACATCTGCATAGCTTTTATGTCGGCTCTATGCGGTGAGTATCTTCCACTTGATTTTCTGCACCGCTGGTGACCTGGACCAACTCTGGTCGCAGTCGTTGCTGCGTGCCTACCTCTTCCCAAAAGACTGGTGTTTGACACCTACGCCCATACAGTGCCTCAAAGGGGGCCATCTGAATGGTGGCTTGATAACTATTATTGTAGGCAAACTCCATTAAAGGTAGATGTTCGTCCCAGCACCCAGAGAAATCTAAGGAAAAGGCTCGCAACATATCCTCTAAAATCTTGTTCAGCCTTTCAGTCTGTCTGTCCGTTTGAGGATGGAATGCTGTACTGAACCTCAACTGAGTTCCTAGTGCTTTCTAGAGACTTTTCCAAAATTGAGAGGTGAACCTGGTGTCCCGATCTGATACTATGGACATTGGTATCCCGTGCAGGCGTACTATCTCCTTGATATATAATTGAGCCCACTGATCCACTCGATATGTGGACTTTCCTGGAATGAAGTGGGCCGTACTATCTCTAAAAGTTCTTTCTCTAGGTGTGCTAGCTCTACAAACTCCTCAAATACGAATGAATGCGTCGAACCCAAATCAAACAATACTAAAGCAAGATGGCCAAATACGGGTAGCGTACCTGTGACAACTGCATCAGGCTGGTCAACTTGCCTGGCTGTTGTTGCATGGGCTACAGCTCGCCCCTGCTGATGTTGAGCAGCTTGGCCCCTCTGATGCTATACTGTAGGCCAGTTGACACGCCGATCGTTCCTCTAAGGGCAATCCACTGTAAAGTGCCCTACCTGGCCTCATCTGTAGCAGGCGCTTATTCCTGCTTCGCATTCCCTCGTGTGAGGACGTCGCCAGTTAGGACAAAGGGTCATGTTCTGTATCGGGGCCCTTCTTTGTTTATCAGTGCGGCCACGGGGCGGTCTACCAGTTATGGGGTGGCTAGAGCCTGTCACCTTTCCCTGGGCTGCAGTGTGGGATGATTGTGCTATTCCCAACTACAGCTTGTTGGTGTGGGACGCGTCGAGCAGGGTCGCCACTTGAAGGGCTTTCGCATAAACAAAGGATGATTGGGATGCCACATTCCCCCTTAGTTCCTCCCTCAGGCCAGCGATAAAATCGTTCGCCCTTCAACTCCTCAAAACTAACATAGGCTAGAGAAAACCTCGTTAGCCTATTGAATTCCAAGTCATATTCCTCCATTGATCTATCTCCCTGTTTCAGTGCGAGGAATGCAGTCTGCATTTTCACTCTTATAGTGATTGGGTAATATTTGTGGAGGTACGCATCTTTAAACAGACACCATGTAATAAACTCTCCTTATGGTATGATGGTCTTCTGAGCACCCTTCCACCAGAAATGCGCCTCTCCTTTCAGCATATACGTCCCACAGTGGACTTCATACTTTGGCGGGCTATTCATAAAATGAAAGGTTGTTTCTATGGCCTCTGGCCAGTTCTCAGCGGCAATGGGATCCACCTTGCCTCCGTCAAAGGAAGGCGATTTATGCCTCTGAAAATCTCTTAAGTAGTGGGACTCCACAGTCATAGTCCCTGAATCCTTGCCGCCTTGCCCTGTTGACGTATTAGCCATCATGGTTTGTATCATCTGGTTCGTCGGAGCCTGATTTTCTATCGAGGTCATCATGAACGTCTAAAACATCTCTGCTGTGGGCAAGGCTAATGGCTGGTTTAACGGGACTGCTGTACACGGGGTTGGACCCGATGGGACCTCCTTGGAGAAGGGAGCAGTAGGGGGTGTATCAAGAAGCCTTCAGGTCTAAGCCTTCCTTCAGCGTCTTTTTGTTCTTGATGGTTGTGGTACTGTCCCCTCGCTAGTTTGAGGCGTAACCCCAACCTCCTCCTGAAATTCAGGTTGTTCCTCTTCAGGTGTTGGAATCGAGGTGTCCTGAACTTCCTCTCTTCTTCTTCTTTTGGGTCCAGGCCCTACATATGGTTTGCGTCTCTTTGATGCCATTATCTACCACAATAGAAAAAGGAACTATGGTTACAATTCATTCTTAGCACATCTCTAAGGTAGTGTGCGATTATAATGCCATAGTCGGTCATGGTATACTCTAAAAATACTAGCTTAACCTTTGTCTCTATATTTCCGTCGCGTGAGAACGTTTGGTCGTGAGCGGCATGTGTTTGACGAGCGAAGTCACAGAGGACACGACTCTCTATCCTAAATGTCTACAGGACCTATAACCTGACTCCTCTGATACCAAATTTGTCACGATCCAGTATTTTACTACGGACCGTGACTAAAGACAAGACATAAATGCACAAAGTGATTTAAATATGAAATAAAGAAAATCCTTAAATTCCAATAAAGTTTTTGGACGACAAACAACAGACACATGACAGTTTGGAAATAAATTTTGAAAGAATGCAAATACAATATAAAGACTGGACTGACGCCCCGAGACAACCCGTTCCTTTGTGACAATCCCCGTCTCCATCACGCCCGCCCTTGACAAATGCCTCGCGCTCCTGAAAAAAGGAAAACATAGCAAGGATGAGTATAAAAATTATACTCAGTAAGCCACCTACTTGTAGGCTCTCTTCACGTCTTAATTTAATAGGTTCTCACGGTTTCCTGATTCAGTTCTATGACATCTGGTTTTAATCTTAGTCCCTTGGAGCTTGCCCCTTGGGTTTCACCGGTTCGTCGTCCTTTCATTAAACGCCTAGAGGTTCCTTACGCCAAGCTAATATGGTTGGTATCTCTCTATGAGGTGCTACCACTACATGGCTACCTGGGACTACATGGTATCTAGCCTAGGGGTGTGCTGAATACCCCTAAGCCCATATTGTCCCCCTATGGGGGGCACAACCCAACCCGTTCCCATGCAGCTAGTGGGCTGTACGACGTCGGGACACATTTCCCATGCGAAATTGGCTAAGAGCAGTAAGGACTGATCAGGGACCCTTGGTCCTCCCACGAAGCTATAGATACCGTTCTCACGCTAGCAATCTATGAACACTCTTGAGGTACCTTGTTGCCGTGGTAAATCGCTAAGTTCCTAGGGGAAAATTACGTCTGGCTAGAGCGATATATTGCTCCTAACAGTAATCCCTTAAGCTTAGGGGCTTGGACAGGAGAGTTGGACCTTGTCGTAGTTCGCATGGACGACTTGGACGTGGTACTTAGGATGGAGTTCCTCCTAGAACACAAAGTTATCCCAATGCCACTGGCGAAATGCTTGGTGATCGTCGACCGCAATCCCACAATAATACCTGCAAGCATCAAGCAGCCAGTTAATTTTAGAATGATCTTGGCCATACAATTGAAAGAGGACTCGCACGAGAGAAACCTACATTTATGGCTATACCACTAATGGAAGAAGTGACTACTGCGGAAACTATCCCAGACGAAATCAAGGGGGTACTAAACAGTTATGCCGACATAATGCCGAGAGCCTACCACAAACATTACCACCCCGTTGAGGCATTTATCACGAAATTGAACTCCTTTCCGGGGTTAAAACCCCCAGCGAAGAACGCATATCAGATGGCTCCCCCTGAGCTAGCCGAATTGAGGAAACAACTAGATGAGTTGTTGACGGCAGGATTCATCCGCCCAACAAAATCGCCTTACGGAACCCCCATACTATTTTAGAAAAAGAAGGATGCGTCTGTGCATAGATTATAGAGCCTTAAACAAGGTGACGGTACGCAAAAAATACCCACTGCCGATAATATCCGACTTGTTCGACCAACTTCACGGGGCCAAATACTTCACGAAGTTGGACTTACTATCAGGGTACTACCAAGTACGTATTGCCGAGGGGGACAAGTCCAAGACGACGTGTGTGACAACATATGGGGCCTTCGAGTTCCTAGTAATGCCCTTTGGCTTGACAAACGCCCCAGCTACGTTTTGCACGTTAATGAACCAGGTTTTCAACGAATACTTGGATCAGTTCGTCATAGTATACCTCGACGACATAGTTATATACAACACAACCCTAGAGAAACACAAGGTGCACTTGAAGCTGGTATTTAACAAGGTGCGGCAGAATCAGTTGTACATCAAGAAAGAAAAATGTGCCTTCACACAGACATGCATCAACTTCCTTGGACATGTCATCAGTTGTGGACAGATCGGGATGGATAGCGATATGATAAAAGCTATCCAAGAGTGGAAAGTCCCTACTTCTGTATCCAATGTGCCGTCCTTCTTAGGATTAGCAAACTACTATAGGCGGTTCATCGAAGGGTTTACATGACGAGCCGCCCCCTTAACGGAGCTCCTAAAGAAAGACCACCCTTGGTCGCGGTCAAATAAAAGTCAAATGACCTTTGAAGATCTGAAGGCAACCATGACGAGGGGTCCTGTCCTCGGATTAGTAGATGTTTCAAAGCCAGTTGAAATAGAAACAGATGCATCTGACTTTGCCCTAGGCGGTGTCCTTATTCAAGAAGGCCACCCCATCGGTTATGAAAGTCGAAAGCTCAATGATTCTGAACGGAGATACATTGTCTTCGAAAAAGAAATGCTGGCTGTAGTTCATTGCCTATGAGTCTGGAGACAGTATCTCTTAGGATCACAATTCATAGTGAAGACGGATAACAGCATCATCTGTCACTTCTTCAATCAACCAAAATTGATGGCAAAACAAGCCCGGTGGCAAGAGTCGTTGGCGGAATTCAATTTCAAATTTGAACACAAGGTAGGGAAGAGTAATCAAGCAGCCGATGCACTGAGTCGGAAGGGCGAACATGCGGCCCTGTGCATGTTAGCCCATATTCATTCAAGTAAGATCGATGGATCGATGCGCGACATTATCAAATAACATTTACACAAGACCCATTGGCCAAAGCCGTCGTCGAACTAGCGAAAGCTAGAAAGACACGACAGTTTTGGGTCGAAGGAGACCTTCTAATGACTAAAGGAAACAAATTATATGTCCCAAGAACGGGAGAACTGAGGAAGAAGCTCATTCAGGAATGTCATGATACCTTATGGGCAGGACACCCTGGGTGGCAAAGAACGTATACCCTAATAAAAAAGGGGTACTTCTGGCCGAATATGCAGGACGATATCATGTAGTACACCTAGACATGCCTCATCTGCCAATAGGACAAAGTCGAGAAAGCCAAAGTCTCGGTTCTCTTGGAACCTCTACCTGTGCCAACAAGACCTTAGGAAAGTGTGTCTCTAGACTTCATAACATACCTCCAAAAAGTCGGAGAATATGACGCCATCTTGGTTATCGTAGATCGGTTCTTGAAATATGCAACGTTTGTTCCCACACCCAAATTATGCTCGGCTGAACTAACAGCCCAACTATTTTTCAAACACGTTGTCAAGTTATGGGGCATTCCGTCAAGCATCATCAGTTATAGGGATTGTAGATTCATTGGCACATTTTGGACCGAACTATTCGCCTTCTTGGGAATGACTTTAAACATCTCTTCGAGCTACCATCCTCAAACCAATGGACAGATAAAACGGTTCAACTGCTTGCTCAAAGAATACTTACGTCACTTCGTCGACACTCGCCAGAAGAACTGGATACAACTGCTAGATGTTGCCCAATTCTGTTTCAATTGTAAAACGAGCTCGTCTATGGGGAAGAGTCCCTTCAAAATTGTAAGTGGACGACAACCGGCCCTACCACATATTATTCATCATCCTTATGCAGGGAAAAATCCTCAAGCTCAAAACTTCACAAGAGAACGGAAGCAGACAACAGATATAGCCCGGGCGTATTTAGAGAAAACTTCCAAGCATATGAAGAAGTGGGTCGACAAGAAGCGTCGCCTCCTTCAATTCCGAGCAGGAGATCAAGTCCTCATCGAGTTGAGACCAGAACATATTAGATTTCGCAGCCGAAAGAACCAGCGACTTGTTCAAAAATATGAAGGCCCGGTTGAAGTCCTTAAAAAGATCGGGGCTACCTCCTACAGAGTTGCGCTACCCACATGGATGAAAATCCACCCAGTAATTCATGTGAGCAACTTGAAGCCTTATCACCCTGACCCGTACGACGACCAACGAAATGTAATCACTAGACCGAGCATCAATCTAAAACAAAGAGACAACAAAGAAATAGAGGAGATCCTAGCCAACAAGGTTAGGAAGATAGGAAGACCCGTACGGACGATTCGTGAATTCCTTGTCAAATGAAAGAATCTCCCTACAGAGGAAACCAGCTGGGAATGCACCGAAGATCTGGACTCTAGCGCCACCCACATCGCCAGGTTCGAAAGTAGTCGGCTGACAGGGACATCAACTAATTAAGTGGGGGAGGATGTCACGGTCATGCTCGTCCAAGGCATGTTGCCCATGGCCGCATGCCCATGACAAGCCCAACCCTTTATGTCCTTACATATTCTAGTGTTTTACTTTTTTATTTCTAGGAAGTATGACGTTTCAGAAATATCATGTATAGGCCTGTTAGACATGAAATACCTCAAAATGTACTATAGGAGGATACGACTAGTTGTCAACTTCTCCCTACCCAAGGTTATATAGTGTAAGCCGTTGTTATTTCTCTCTTACTTGCTTATAGAACGTCTCTTTCAAAAATCTCTCTCTGCCCTCATTTTCTAAAACCTTCTCTTAAAACCGAGGCTAGAGGCTCGAGCATACGTCGCTTGGACGTAGGCGACGCAAGAATGAATTGGCTTAGCTCACTTGTCGTTGGAAAGTGAGTGCCGCACAATCGCAAGTCCGCTGCCATTAAAAGTGCGAATGTGACATCCAGCACCTATCACACCGCCCTCCGCCGCTCGCCGGCCGACCTCTTTTTTTTTTTTTTTTTTCGTCATTTGAAGGTCAATAG
>NW_019268572.1:286075-291718 GCF_002738365.1 Cucurbita moschata
TTTTTTTTTTTTTTTTTTCGTCATTTGAAGGTCAATAGTAGTCCTATGTTTAATCTTCATTTTATTTTATTAAGTAATATTAATTTGGTTACAATTATTTAGTTCCAAATTAGAGATTAAATGAAAAGAATTTTCTATGAGTTTTAGGAAATCACAACCAATTATATTTTAGATCTCCTGTTGCAATGATTTAGGTTGTCAATAATTTTATATGACTTATAGAAAAAGAATATAACCAAATGAATCGATTAAATTAAAAACTAAGAACATAATTGTCAACTAAATCAGAAGGAAGACAAAGGAAATAAGAAAAAAACCAAATAGAGATGGAAATTGAGAATACTGTTAACTGTTGCAATGATTTAGTCTTTTGTTGTGTCGTTTTAAAGATGTTTTCGAAACACGTAAGTCCATGACTGTGTTTTAAGATAAAGGCTATGTTTTAAGGAATTTTAATGAAGTGTTCCACATTCAATATTTATGGTGCGTATACAATAGCGACCTTAAATTAAGTAGAAAATTTCGGATGGTACCTCGATTCATTCATTTACTCATTTACTCAGATGTCACAATCTTTAATAGTTGTAATTTATATAACGATGCATACGACTCTGGTCGAGGTAGTTAAGGTCATTCCATGAAAAGATTAGTTAATTCCACAGGGGTTTGAAGCTACCATAGTTGGCCTACTTTTCAAGGAAGATATAAAAGTTATAGAGTCACCATATTTGTTAAACAAAATGTGTATATAAATACAGACTCTACAATGGCAAATGAGCAAACCAACTCTACATTCAAACACATAAATTTAGTATATTATAACACTGATATTTTAGGAGATGGCGAACTTCTCTTGCTCCCTCTTTGTTCTTGTCCTAGTTCACTCAAGTACGTATGGTTGTTTAGATGTCTTTAAGTTTTGTGTTGTAAGCCTGGATGGGTATTAAAGCATGTATAACTTTAAAAATTTGTGCAACTGGTTGGATGGTGCCTCTAGCAACCCACACAAAACAATGTGATGTGAAGATGTTCGAATATGCATGCGACACCACTGGATGTCACCAAAAATGCCTAGAGGTTTACCCAAATTCAACATCTCAATGTGTTGAAACTCCTAAATTTCCCACCAACTTTGCTTGCCATTGTTTCTTCCCTTGTGAACAAAATTGAGTTTTGATGTGATGCTCTTCTTTTCCTTGTACTAATCCACATATTGTAATGCCCTAAAAGTTCACACGTTTCCTAAATAAAATTGTTGGTGACTTTCCTGTTATTCAATTTGTCATTATGGTTGCTAGTAAACAGTGTGTATAAAATAAGATGAAAACCAACTACCCTAACACTGGCTCCATGGTCTTCATGCGTCACTTCCGTTATCCGTAGAAGGATGTCTTGCTTTTATCTGAAATGTAGACATATCACATGACTTGAGTACTTTAAGAAATACTTAGTGAGTGACTTCACTATTAGAGTCGTGAAATACAAATATATGCAACATATTTATTAATTAAAAAAAGTTATTATATTATTATTATTAAATAACTTTTTTATTGAACGAATTCACATCGTTATCCATATAATAAATATATAAAATAGCTGTTAATATAATAAATAATGATATTGACATAATAACCTTAATGACTCTCCGTCCAAGATAGAAAAAAAGTTGTAACTTATCATAATTGGCTACTTTCCAAATAAAAGACAAATTAACTTAATGGGTTGCTTTATTTGAAACCAAATATTTTTATATAAATCTTAGATTAAAAATGAAAGTATCCTACACCTTTCAATCGCAGATCAATTTCAGTGTATCATTGCTTTTTATACGAAATGACAAAGTTTTCTTGCTCCCTATTTTTTATTGGTTTCCTCCTTTTCTCAGGTTTGTTTTTTAGATTTAGAAACATCTTATGAACTTTCAAGAATTCCATTTTAATAACTATTTGATTTTTGACAGCTGCATGCATGTTGTCGGTCAATGCAATACAATGTGAAGAGAAGTTGTACGAAGGATGCGTACCTAAAGACTGTAGCGAGAGATGTTTACAAAAGTTTCCCAAATCAACATCTGAATGTGTTCCAATTGGACAAATCCCATTTAACTATATTTGCTATTGTTTCCATGATTGCTAGAAGATGATTAATTCTCGTTTTTATCACGGTCTCTATTAAATAAAACAGTTGAATGTCTCTATGAATTCAACCCATCCCTTGTAACTATTTTATTTTTGCTTTTGTTGTTGCTTCCATGATCACTAGAAAGTGATCAATTCTGGTTTTTGCCCGTCTCCATTAAATAAAATGGTTTGATGCCTCTATGGATACAACTTTTTTAAGCATAATTCTCCATTTCATTCCTTCTCACCTATCTTAATTTGAAAAGCTAACTTGACCTACTAATATAATGTGTGATAATAAAATAAATCCAGCTACATTTAGAAAAGTTGCAAGTAGAGAAAGTGAATATGTATATTCGGTCACGATGTTTTTTAACGATTAAACTACTAATTTCGATATAATTTAATTTATAAGCTACCAAATCGTCGTCTTACAAGATTGACGTTTCATAACTTGTAACATCATCAGTAAAATATTAGATGAAATATAGTATTTTTGTTAGAAAGGAATATTATTATGAAATACAATATGTAATGTATGGTTGCTATAGTAAATAATTGACAATTTGATTCAACTCTTTCTCATCGATCTTTATCCTTAATCATAAATGAAATTATTTGTGGATAGGTTGGCGGATTCAATCGTATATTAACATAAATTAGTTATTAATAGAAATACATATTTTTTTATTTACAAAAATAATCGGAGGGAATATAATTTGAGAGTTCTCGAAACGATGGCAAGGTCATTTGTAATTAAATTTGCGGCATAATAATACATTTTTTTTTAATTTAAAAGAACTTTTGATTTAAATAAGACTAGCACTCAAACAAAAAAAATAAAATTAAATAAGTCTTTTTTATTTTTTTTAATGGATATGGAGGCTCAAAAACTCTCTTCTTTATTTTTACTAAATTATAAAAAAAAAATTATTTTATTATTAATAGCTATTTTAAATTATTAAATCACTTTTATTATTATTATTATTATTTATTTTTGTAGGAAAAGAATTCATATACATATATATAGATCTAGTAGATAAGTAGTGAATGTAAATTTAATCTTTTGGTGGATAATATATGTCTTAATAGTTAAACTATATTTAGGTAAAAAAGGGATGGTTCTACCTGTTACAATTCTTACCCCTATTTTATGGTTAAATTTTATTAAATATCTATTTTGCCCTTTTGCTGTATTGATGTCTATTTTGCCCTTATCTATTTTTTCCTTATACAAAATTAGAATCAACCACATATAAAGGCTAAAATTAATTTAGCTCTGAGTTAAATATCTATGATAAAGATTTGTAACCTTTTTCTAACTTCCCACCCTTTTCTCACCGCAATAAATTAAGAAATTAAAAATAATAAATAAAATTTTCTAACACATTATAAACCAAGAATGATAAGTCACTTTGGCAACTAACTTCCCACCCTTCCCACTCCTATAACAACTTCATCCGCTACTTCAACCGAGCAAATATTCACTTCCGAAGCTTCAAATGGTCATTCCTAAATCGAATCAACTTGTAACACATGAAATAATGGTTGAACCGAGCCTATCCAATTTTGTAAATGAACAATGAATGTTTGTTGAATCTTCATGGTCTTAGATCGTGTAATAGGTCCAATTGAAATGTTTGGAACACCGTGATCCTTTTCATCTTTCCCCTCTTCAAAAGGATTCATCAACTAATCAGTTAAATCATCACCTACATCAGAAGGACTCTAGTCAGAAACATTAGAAGTAGAATGTACTGAAAATTCTCAAGAAAGATCAATTTTACCGGCATTGTTATTAATTATTTCAAGAACTTAATAAATGTCATCCCCTCTTGGATGTAACTTTGTTTTCCTTAGGGATGGGAATCGCTCCTTGCGAAAATGTATCCAAACCCAGTCACTGGATTGAAAAATGATTTCGTTTCGTCTTGTGTTAATTCTTAAAGCAACTTTGAAATTTTGTTTCACATTTATCTCCACCTCTTTTTGTAATATTTTGATCAAATCTGTCTTACTTGTGGTTGCTTCACTCGCAAAAATATTAGAATGAATTAGAAGCAAATCAAGAGGCGTAAGGGAATTAAATCCATAAACAACTTCAAAAGGAAAACAATGAGTGGTACTATAAGACTTAATGGCAAACATTCATTACAAGACTTAATATTCTTAGAAATAATAGCCCTAAACAATGTTTCTAATATTCTATTAACCACGTTTTCCCATCAGTCTGATGATGATATGTAGTTGAAAACAACTTGGTACAGAATTTACCCCATCTTTACCATTTTTAGTGTGCACCAAAAGAAGAACAAAATCTATAAATATATTAGTCTAAAGTTCATTAGATACATTCAAAGGAGTATACCATCCATTTGGTTGTGATTTAGATTCAGCTTCTTTGCATTTAAAATATTGGCTACAAAACTTATGAACATTATGCTTCATCTTCGGCCAAAAGAAGTGTTCATGCAACATCTTATAAGTTTTATTAATCTCAAAATGTCCCAATAAGCTGTCACCATGTGCTTCTTTTTACCTGCAAGTCTCTTATAGAGCATTTAGTAATACAAATCTTACTTTTCTTAAATAAAAATTCATGAAACATATAATAATCATCCCGAGCTCTTTTCACAAGATAATATGCATCATCTTTATATAATTCTTTAATATACTCAAATACAAGAATTTTTGGACTATGAGAAGTAAAGAGATTAACTTTCTAGATAATATATCAGCTACCATATTATCTTTACCTTGCTTATATTTGATAACATACAACAATATTTCGATAAACTTCACCCACTTTGAATGCCTATGATTTAGTTTGCTATGACATTTAAGATACTTCAAACATACGACAATATTTCAATAAACTTCACCCACTTTGTATTGTCACACTTGCAATGTGCGGACTAAAGCAAACAATTCTTTACCATAGGTAGAATAGTTCAATGTTGTCCCATTTAGTTTTTCACTTAAATATATTAAAGATTTTCCATCTTGCATCAAAATAGCATCTATTCCCAAACCACTTGCATCACACTTAATTTCAAAAGTTTTATCAAAGTTATGCAAGAGAAGTAATGGTGCACTAGTTAATTTCTTCTTAAGCTCATTGAATGCATTCTCTTGCATATCCCCAATTTAAAAACAACATTCTATTTCGCTAAATCATTCAAGGGTGCAGCTACTCCGGCCCCGTTGGTCTCCATATTCAGAGCCGGTAACCGCCGGTAGGTTGCGGTAGTGGGTCTTCGTCTCCGGTGTGGGTATCATACTTCAGCGGAATTAATCGCCGTCGTCGTGGGTCTCCCGATTTGGAGGCCGAGAACACCGTGACTGGTTTTCCGCATCTCCGCCGAGGGCATTTCTTACGGGTGACTTGGAACAGCCATTGGCTGGTGGCTGATGCTCTCAGTGTTGAAGACGGTTCGAAAATGATCATAGATTTATAACTAAAGAATACATTTTCATTAACATGACTTCTTGTGGGCGCTTGAAGCAAACCCATGATGTTATG
>NW_019268572.1:291937-293461 GCF_002738365.1 Cucurbita moschata
TGTATTTTGTTCGAGGGGAGGCTCTATGATCATAGGTAATCTATAGGCTTCAAAGGTGGCTCTATGTGTGGTACTTAATGAGAGGGGAGACTCTATGATGATGAGTTTATAAGTAAGGAAGTCAAAATAAAGTCACAAGAGTTTATGCTCTAGACAATATAATACTATTGTAGACAATATCGTAGCTTTATTTCAATAAATAAATTCATGATTCTCTCACAAACTTTATTACAATTCATAAAATTTTTAAAATCAAATCTCTTCATACCACCCAAGAATCATGAGGCTTTTCCCCAATATAGTTGCCAGGAGGATCATAATTGCAAACAACAAACTGAGAATTAGCCTTACAGGGCACTCTAGCACATCCAAGCCGCACCGAGCTTTGCCACACCATCTGAGTGTAGTGCCCACATTCACCACCCACGCATTTATTCGACGCATGATCATACAGCGGCTTCTCGTTCGCCCACAGCTTCACCGCATCCGCCCCAGTGAACTCAGGGTAGTAGCCCGCGGCTATGTTTTCCCCATACGGCCCGGTTGAGTGAATCATGGCACAGTCACCCTTTCTTTTTTCCGCATAAGCTTGAGCGTACACGGCCACGGTGTTGCTCCATTGCATGGGGCCGACGCCGACCTGGGCTCGAGCTCGGTTGTGAAGCGCAAGGTAGTCACCGGGGGCGTTTTGTGCGTTGGTTAGGGCGAGGAGGAAAATGAAAGTGGCCATGATTGGAAGGGTTTGAGTCCACTTAATTCCGATGAGAGATGAGATGAAGATTGAGAATGAGGGAATGATGTATATAGAGATGGAAAACTTAATATGGAATGTGATGGGGAAAACCATGAATTATGAACTAATTATGCCATGCTTGGTAATTTAAAGAGAATAAATTCATTCTCGCTTCCATGTTTAATTACGGGCTAGATTTTTGTTTTGATTAGGTTCAAATAAGTGAAAATTTTCTAGATTTAGCTAGTTTAGAAATTTTTTTTAGAATTAATGAAACTTAATCCACCTGATTATGGTTAATCTTAAAAGATACATTTTTACTTGTAGGTATATATTTATTGTTTTATTTATTTATTCTTCTCCAATTTTTTAAAATATATATTAAAATTGAATTGGTTAATTACATGTTGAAAAATAAGTAAATAATGTTAATATTTTCTTAAAATTCTGAACGGAGGAGCAATAATATGGAGAAGCATAAAGCAAGGTTGCATTGCTGATTCCACCATGGAGGCTGAGTATGTTGCTGCTTGTGAAGCAGCGAAAGAATCTGTATGGCTTAGGAAGTTCTTAACTGATTTGGAAGTCGTTCCAAATATGCATCTTCCCGTCACTCTTTATTGTGATAACAGTGGAGCAGTTGCAAATTCAAAAGGACCAAGAAGCCATAAGCGAGGAAAACATATTGAGCGCAAATATCATCTCATAAGGGAGATTGTGCAACGAGGAGATGTGATCGTCACACAGATAGCTTCAGAGCACAACATTGCTGATCCATTTACAAAGCCCCT
>NW_019268572.1:293471-312666 GCF_002738365.1 Cucurbita moschata
TTACCATAGGTAGAATAGTTCAATGTTGTCCCATTTAGTTTTTCACTTAAATATATTAAAGATTTTCCATCTTGCATCAAAATAGCATCTATTCCCAAACCACTTGCATCACACTTAATTTCAAAAGTTTTATCAAAGTTATGCAAGAGAAGTAATGGTGCACTAGTTAATTTCTTCTTAAGCTCATTGAATGCATTCTCTTGCATATCCCCAATTTAAAAACAACATTCTATTTCGCTAAATCATTCAAGGGTGCAGCTACTCCGGCCCCGTTGGTCTCCATATTCAGAGCCGGTAACCGCCGGTAGGTTGCGGTAGTGGGTCTTCGTCTCCGGTGTGGGTATCATACTTCAGCGGAATTAATCGCCGTCGTCGTGGGTCTCCCGATTTGGAGGCCGAGAACACCGTGACTGGTTTTCCGCATCTCCGCCGAGGGCATTTCTTACGGGTGACTTGGAACAGCCATTGGCTGGTGGCTGATGCTCTCAGTGTTGAAGACGGTTCGAAAATGATCATAGATTTATAACTAAAGAATACATTTTCATTAACATGACTTCTTGTGGGCGCTTGAAGCAAACCCATGATGTTATGTTCAAAGTGAACAAATATCATATAACATTGTAGAGATTCGTGATTAGTAACATGGTATCAAACTATGAACTTAACTTAGCTATGTCGAACAAAAAAGTTGTAAGCCTAAAAATCGTAGTCAAACGTGTCGAACAAATTGTGTATTTTGTTCAAGGTCTCCGAAGAAAGAAGTCGAGTCTCGAATAAAGGGAGTTTCTTTTAGAAATCCATAGGCTTCAGGGGAGGCTCTATGGTGTATTTTGTTCGAGGGGAGGCTCTATGATCATAGGTAATCTATAGGCTTCAAAGGTGGCTCTATGTGTGGTACTTAATGAGAGGGGAGACTCTATGATGATGAGTTTATAAGTAAGGAAGTCAAAATAAAGTCACAAGAGTTTATGCTCTAGACAATATAATACTATTGTAGACAATATCGTAGCTTTATTTCAATAAATAAATTCATGATTCTCTCACAAACTTTATTACAATTCATAAAATTTTTAAAATCAAATCTCTTCATACCACCCAAGAATCATGAGGCTTTTCCCCAATATAGTTGCCAGGAGGATCATAATTGCAAACAACAAACTGAGAATTAGCCTTACAGGGCACTCTAGCACATCCAAGCCGCACCGAGCTTTGCCACACCATCTGAGTGTAGTGCCCACATTCACCACCCACGCATTTATTCGACGCATGATCATACAGCGGCTTCTCGTTCGCCCACAGCTTCACCGCATCCGCCCCAGTGAACTCAGGGTAGTAGCCCGCGGCTATGTTTTCCCCATACGGCCCGGTTGAGTGAATCATGGCACAGTCACCCTTTCTTTTTTCCGCATAAGCTTGAGCGTACACGGCCACGGTGTTGCTCCATTGCATGGGGCCGACGCCGACCTGGGCTCGAGCTCGGTTGTGAAGCGCAAGGTAGTCACCGGGGGCGTTTTGTGCGTTGGTTAGGGCGAGGAGGAAAATGAAAGTGGCCATGATTGGAAGGGTTTGAGTCCACTTAATTCCGATGAGAGATGAGATGAAGATTGAGAATGAGGGAATGATGTATATAGAGATGGAAAACTTAATATGGAATGTGATGGGGAAAACCATGAATTATGAACTAATTATGCCATGCTTGGTAATTTAAAGAGAATAAATTCATTCTCGCTTCCATGTTTAATTACGGGCTAGATTTTTGTTTTGATTAGGTTCAAATAAGTGAAAATTTTCTAGATTTAGCTAGTTTAGAAATTTTTTTTAGAATTAATGAAACTTAATCCACCTGATTATGGTTAATCTTAAAAGATACATTTTTACTTGTAGGTATATATTTATTGTTTTATTTATTTATTCTTCTCCAATTTTTTAAAATATATATTAAAATTGAATTGGTTAATTACATGTTGAAAAATAAGTAAATAATGTTAATATTTTCTTAAAATTCTGAACGGAGGAGCAATAATATGGAGAAGCATAAAGCAAGGTTGCATTGCTGATTCCACCATGGAGGCTGAGTATGTTGCNGCTTGTGAAGCAGCGAAAGAATCTGTATGGCTTAGGAAGTTCTTAACTGATTTGGAAGTCGTTCCAAATATGCATCTTCCCGTCACTCTTTATTGTGATAACAGTGGAGCAGTTGCAAATTCAAAAGGACCAAGAAGCCATAAGCGAGGAAAACATATTGAGCGCAAATATCATCTCATAAGGGAGATTGTGCAACGAGGAGATGTGATCGTCACACAGATAGCTTCAGAGCACAACATTGCTGATCCATTTACAAAGCCCCTCACGGCTGAAGTGTTTGAAGGGCACCTAGTGAGTCTAAGACTACGAGTTATGTAATCTAGGGCAAGTGGGAGAAAACGCATGAGTATGTGATGCCCTAGTTTATTGTATTTCTATCTACTCAATGTTATAAAACCCTACTAGAGTTTTAGTCCAAGTGGGAGTTTGTTGGGTTTTATGTCCTAAAACTCATAGTTTGTAAACAAAAAACATATTGTATTTTCAATAAAGTTATTATTGTTGTTTATTCAGTAAAGATTGTTATTGAATAAAGTGAACTTTACGATCATTAATCTAAATTCAATAAACTAAGAACAATCTGGCTATAGTATGATTACTTGAACTATATGTAGAGACATAAGAATGGATCAAGTTCAAGTATATACGATAATATTTAACCGCATTTTTGTTTTATTTACGAATTAAACAAAAAGAGAGAATCTAAGATATTTAAATAAGATTTAAATATCTTAATCAATTATGTGTGATTGGGATGGGCAAATTAATTAATATTAAATATTAAATATTAATTAAATAGTTTAATTAATCATTTAATGTTAAAACATAATATGGAATGTGACGGGGAACACGATGAATTATGAACAAATTTTGTCATGCATCAGGCTTGCAAGTTCCACTGGAATGAATTTGTTCCGGCTTTCCATGTGTAATTAAGAGATTTTTGTTTGGATTAGGTTCAAATAAATGAAAATTTTCTAGATTTAGCTAGTTTATGAATTTTTTTTTAGGATTAATGGAACTTAATCTACCCAGATTATGGTTAATTTTAAAAGATACATTTTTACTTGCCATGTTGTATATATTTATTGCTTTATTTAATTTTATTTATTCTTCTACCACTTTTTTTAAATATATTGTAAAATTTAGTGGCTTAATTAAATATTTGAAAATAAATAAATAAGGTTAATATTCTGTGAGTAAATGAAATGAACTAATTAAATATTTATGACTAATTGAGTTATGGATTTTTGTATTTTTTTCTTTTTAAAAAAATAAACGTAAATTAAAACATAGATAAGTGGATGAAACATAACCTCCACCTAATTTAAAATAATAATAATAATAACCTTAGAGCAATTAGTTAAAATAAAAATTATTTGTAAAAACTATTTTATAGCTAATCGAATTCCAACCTATATGGTAACTTCCAACCCAATAAAATTTCTCAAATAAAATAAAGTTTTCATTTCAAAAAATTAGAGGATTAATTTTATGTCTTTGACTTCCATGGATCCTAAAAATAAAAAATAAAAAAATAATGCTGAAAGTGAGATGATTAAGAACCATGAAGTGAGAAAAGAGCAGAATTTGAACTTCTCCCCTCTCAATTAAATTTCAAAACATGCTTCTTTTTTTTTATGTGGACAAAAAAAATTGATGATTGTTTACCCACCACACAATTTTTATTCGGAGAGGAGAATTGAGCTGTGGTAAACCATCCACCATCTTCTTTTGCTCAAGAGTCTTCCATATCTACAGTGTCAAAGTTGTTCAATATATTTTATGATTGTATTGAAACAAGTGGATGCTATAAGCCGAGATATAGCATGCAGTACAAACATTCGATTCAAAGGCATCTTTGTCTCCATGATTAAGCCTCTCAGAATGAAACACCTCGCACGTTCCATTTTGAAACAAAATGGTAAGCCCCTTTGATTGCAATTTCCCAATACTCAACAAATTGTTCTTCAGCTCTGGTACATAGGTATGATTCCATTAACTTGCAGCCGTACATTACTCTTTCCTATTACAACCATGCTTGAGTTGTTGCCCAATTTCAAGCAATCTCTAAAACTTCCATCAAAATCTGAAAAAATATTCCTTCTTCCCACACATATGATTGCTACATCCCGAGTCAAGGAACCACATATCTTCTCTATTGGCCTTATTTATATTCACGTAAGCCGTCAACAGCATATCTTCTTGAGTCTCTGCATAGTTTGCCTCTTTCTCCTTGCTTTGAGATTCCCATTGAAAATGTCCTAGCTTGTGACAATTATAGCACTCCACTGTGGCCCTGTTGAAGGTTTGTCTACCTCGTCCCCTTCCTCTGCCTCTAAAACTTCCACAACCTTGACCCCTTCCTCTAGATTGTTCACCATGAGTGATATTCAAAGCGTGGTCCTCTTCAACATGAGAACTCATGCGTTGTTCATGTACAAGCAGGCTGCTTTGCAACTCATTAATGGTTAAGATGGTGGTATCCTTGGACTCCTCAATGGAACACACAATATAATCAAACTTGGGGGTCATAGATCTTAGAATCTTTCCGACTACTTCAACATCTTCTTTGTTCTCACCATTTAGTTTCATCTTGTTGGCTATGCTAAGGGTCCGAGCAAAATACTCATTCACAGATTCTCCTACCTTCATGTGCAGCATTTCAAACTCCTTCCGAAGAGCTTGCAAATGTGCACGCTTTACCCGTGTCGAACCTTGATATTTCTACTTCATAGAATCCCATATGTTTTTTTTTTTTGTTGTATCCTTGTTGAGGGTTGTCTCCAAGATCGAACAATCTAATGCTTGAAATAGATAATTCTTTGCTTTCAAAGCTTTCAATTTATGATCTTCAATGTGCTTCTTCTAGGTATCTATTAAAGCCATGTGTCCTATTGCTGCACGAATCCCATTCTCCACCAAACCCAGTACTAAAAATGTTTTCCATGAGCATTGCCCAATGATGATAGTACCCATCCAGTTTCAGTACTAAAACAACTTTTCCCCACTTTTCTCCACTAACCTCTCATCCCTCCTAAAATTATCTCTCTTCATTCAGTCCTCATTCTCTCTCTTCATTTTGTCCTTACACCAAAAAGTAATAGGTGCTGCAAAAAAGGAAATAGAAAAACAATAATGGTGAGATTTACTTAAGGGAAAAAAATAAATGAGAATGACCTTTACCTAGTTGAGATTCACCGGAGATTTATGTGAAGATAGATCTCATTAATAGGGTATATATTAAATCTTCATTTTCTTTTATCCTATTTTTTTTTTTAGAAATGACGGCCAATTATAGTTAGATCTTAGTTGAATTATTACAATGGTTTAACTTTGAGTTAGAAACTAAATGTCAATCATTTATACTAATGGTAGTAAATCACATCAGATTAATAATATTAGATTAAATGTATATCAGTAGCCAAATTAATAGATTAAAAATAGAATGACCAAGAAAATTTGTGAACAGGAACACTGAGATAAGGAAAGGTTTGGAAACAGAGATGCACTAGAAATTTGGAATGCATGAGAACTGAATTAAAAGGTAACCGATACAAAAAAAAAAAAAAGAAGAAGAAGAATAAGGAATTAAAAACTACAAACTAAATATAGAGAGAAAGGTAAATATAGGGTAAATCTAGAGAATTTCAGAGAGTAATAAAGCCTTGGGTAAATGTAAATCCAGAGAAATCCAGAGAGTAGTAAAGCCCTGAATGACTTGAAATAGTTGTATCTACTTTTTTTATACAACAGTAACCATGGAAAATAAGATTTTTAATAAAAATATGATTATAGATATATAACATTTCAAGACTTTTAACAATGGATCAATGTAAATGAGAGAAATAATTTTGTAGAGTGCAAACTTGAAACTGATGTCATGGGCTCACGTAGGTTGACTCAGATTTCAAAGGACGGAATCGAACTTTCATTAAAGATATATTCGTGACAATGACTTAAGTTAGCCAGGTAAGTAGCCTTACAATCGACATGGTTATATTTGATGTTGACTCGTGCCTGTGGTTCTGCACGTGTCATATATACTGATATGTGTGAATTATCTATGAATCGGGATGCTTATATTATGTTTATGTTATATTATAATATGTGAATTGTATGATAATAATTGTGGTACGATGTGTTCAAGTATATGTTTGAGATGGGATACGAGAAGAATGCACAAGACAAAATGTAATGATAGTAGTAAGATTTATTCATGAAACATTAAAGTTAGGTTACATACCAGAGTGCTATGGATAGAAGAGATTGTTGAAAGAATATGGTTAGGATATGGGTAGAAATGGATAGATTTGTGATAGATTGATAGAACGATAGCGTTAGGATACGTTCCTATGATGATATGACTAAGGTACGTTCACGTAGCGATATGACTGTGATAGGTATAAAAACGTTAAGGCTATGATAAGTTAAGGAATAATATGACCACGAAGTGTTTACGATACTCAATGTTTATGATACGATATATTGTGATGTGATGTATTATGTTTAGATTGTTTTGTGTGACCATTGAGGTAACTGTTGTATGAATTCCACGTTATGAAATGACATGTTAAAAGCATGCAGCGTTATGTTATGTTTTCTAAATTGTATGTATACAACATGTTATGAATGACATGATATCATGACAAATGAAATGAAATGTAACCCCGTTAGGATTATGTATGATACGTAGACTGAAAATGAGAAATGACATGTTAAGCATGAAAGATGATAGTGGGGTTATATTCATTAATGATAAAAGTAGAAATATTGGGGACCTCATGCATTATGTGTGCTCATGCATTTGGAGGATACCCCTATTCCAAAACGAGGGTACGGACGCGTACATCCAATGGCAGGACAACGATCGTTATGTTTTGCATAGCGCTGCCGTGACGGTTACTAGTTTTAACGGGTGTCCGACCTAAGGAGCTCCCAGAGTATGCTCGCCCGACAAGGAAAGTGGACCAGTAGTGTACGAATTGGCTGGTGAGCGCGTACTCGCACGTATGGGCTGTGTGTAGAGTATATGGTACATGTCCAAATTTATCGGTTATAACAGCACCGTAGGAAGACAGATTGAAAGATAGGTCTCATCATCTAATTTGCATGTGATTGTTGCATTTAACCCCAATAGTGGGGTCACTTACTGAGTATTGCTACTACTTTTTCAGGTTAAGGCAAGACATTCCTGTATGGATGATGACGGCGTCGCAACTCGAGGCCATGGCACATGCATAGGATAGTGATATTTATTTTTTTAGACTTAGGCTAGAATAAGATGCTTTAAACTTAAACGCTTATTTATTTTATTTCGGGTCTTTTGTTGTATCGTTTTAAAGATGTTTTCGAAACACGTAAGTCCATGGTTGTGTTTTAAGATAAAGGTTATGTTTTATGGAATTTAAAGGAAGTCTTTCGTATTCAATATTTATGGTACGTATACAGTAGTGACCTTAAATTGAGCAGAAAATTTCGGGTCGTTACAGTGGTCTTCACAAGAAATCCTCCTTGAAAGTGCAAGAATTAAATGAGATAGGTTAGATATGACAAACTCGCGTAACTATTAGATTGTAACTTCATGGTTTTTCTTGAGTTTTTTAATGGCAACTTTGTTTGGGGAAGTGGGATTTAGAAATTTTTTGTAATAGCCCAAAAAAATAAATAAAGAAATAAACCAATAAAAATAATTAAAATAATAATAATTAATAAATAAATAAATAAGAAAAAAAAACAATATTTCCCCCACTTCTCTCCACCAACCTCTCTCGTCCCTTCCCACAATTATCTCTCCTCTCTCCTCAACATATCCTTGCACCATAAAGTAACAGTTATTGCAAAAAGAAACAGAAAATCAATAATAGTCTGATTTACTTGAGAAAAAAAAAATGAGAATGACCTTTACACATTCACAGGAGATGTGAAGATAGATCTGATCAATATATATATATATTAAGTCTTCATTTTCTTTTATCCTATTTTTTTTAGAAATCACAACCAATTATAGTTAGACCTTCGTTGAATTATTACAATGATCTAGCTTTGAGTTAGAAACTAAATGTCAATTATTTATATGATTCTAGTAAATCAGGTCAGATTAGTAATATTAGATTAAATTTTTATCAGCAGCCAGACAAATGAATAGATTAAAGATAGAATGACCAAGAAAACTTCTGAATAGGAAACATTGAGATAAGGAAATAGAAAACAGTGAGATAAGGAAAGATTTGGAAATAGAGATCCATTGTAAATTTGAAATACATGATAACAGAATTAAAAGACAAAGATTTGGAAATAGAGATCCAGAATTAAAAGGCAATAGATAAAAAAAAAGAAGAGATTAGGGAATTAAAAACCACAAACTAAATATGGAGGGAAAGGTAAATACTACAGAGAATAGTAAAGCTCAGAATAACTTAACTGTATCTCCTTTTTAAACAATGGTAACCATGAAAAATGAGATTTTTAATAAAAATATAATTATAGATATTTAACATTTCAAGACTTCTACCAATGGACCAATGTAAATTAGAGAAATAATATTGTAGAATTCAAACCCGAAACTAATGTCATGGGCTCATATAGGTTGACCCGGATTTGAAAGGACGGAATCGAACTCTCATTAAAGATATATTCTTGACAACGACTTAAGCTAGCCAGGTAAGTAACCTTACTATCGGCATGGTTATATTTGATGTTGACACGTGCCCTGTGGTTCTGCACCTGTCATATATATTTATATGTGTGAATTGTTTGTGGATCGATATGCTTCCTATATGTTATGTTATGTTATAATATGTGAATTGTACGATAATAATTATGGTACGATGTGCTCAAGGAGATGTTTGAGATAGGATACGAGAAGAATGCATAAAACGAATGTAACGAGAGGAGTAAGATACGTTCATGAAACGTTAAGGTTAGGTTACATACCGGAGTGCTATGGATAGGAGAGATTGATGAAAGAATACAGTTAGGTTATGGGTAGAAAGGGATAGGTTTGTGATAGATTGATAGAACGATGGCGTTAGGATACGTTCTGGTGATGATATGACTAAGGTACGTTACGTAATGATATGTCTGTGATAGGTATAAGAACGTTAAGGCTATGGTAAGTTAGAGAACGATATGACTATGAAGTGTTTACGTTATGACTTGTTTATGATATGATGCATTGTATACTAGATTATTGTGCTTAAGTACGTAGTTATGTGAACGTGAATGTATGCTTTTAGTCTGATGTGATGTGTAATGCATGTAACGATGTGTGGTCCTTGAACGATTATGGCTTGTTTGTATGAATATTTGAATGTAACTGCATGAATTGTATGACATGAAATACGATAAATTGCATGAAACATAACCCCGTTAGGAATATGTATGATATGTAAAGAAATGAGAAAGAGAATAACATGTAAACATGAAAACGTGACAGGGGTTATGTTCATTAATGATAACTGTAGGATTAGTGGGACCTCATGCATATTGTGTGCTCATGCATTTGGGGGATACCCCTATCCCATCACGAGGGTACGGACGCGTACATCCAATGGCGGGACAACGATCGTTATGCTTTGCATAGCGCTGCCGTGACGGTTCTAGTTTTAACGGGTCTCGGCATAAGGGGCTCCTAGGGTATGCCCACCGGCTAAGGACAGTGGCCCAACGGTGTGCGAACTAGCTGGTGAGCCCATACTCGCACGTATGGGCTGTGTGTAGAGTATATGGTACACATCCACGATTATCCGTTAGGACAGTATCGTAGGGAAAACGAAACGAAAGATAGGTCCCATCATTTCATTGCATGTGATTGTTGCATTTAACCCCAATAGTGGGGTCACTTACTGAGTATTTTTTAAATACTCAAGCCATGTGCTACTACATTTTTTCAGGTTAAGGCAAGGCATTCCTGTACGGCTGACGACGACATCGCAACTCGAGATCATGGCACATGCATAGGATAGTGGTATTTATTTTCTTAGACTTAGGATAGAATAGGATGTTTTAAACTTAAACGCTTATTTATTTTATTTCGAGTCTTTTGTTGTGTTGTTTTAAAGATATTTTCGAAACACGTAAGTCCTTTTAAGCTAAAGGTTATGTTTTATGGAATTTAAATGAAGTCTTCTGCATTCAATGTTTATGGTACGTATACGTATACAGTAGCGACCTTAAATTAAGTAGAAAATTTTGGGTCGTTACATTTTCAACACTTGTTTCTTTCACAAAGTTGTGGGTAGTCTTATTTAGAAGATGTAGGAATAAGTTTGAAGGGAAATAATCCAATATAACTCTCGAAGTTGGAAGAAATTCAAGAGGAAGAGACCCAAAATCTAAACTCTGAGGCTGGCCAACTCTTGTTTCTTGCTCCAAATGATTCCCCCAAACTTCATAGGGAGCTTGAGCTAACTTTGAAAGAGACATTGAGAACCACTCTAAATTTAAAATCTCCAACTTTCTAGAGTTCTTGTCGGAAATGCTTACACATTTATGGGTTGTCGACTTAATCTTCAAATGTTAGCTGTTGAATGTGATGAGTTGTAAATCTTTTAGAGATCATATCTAAATTTGGGAGAGAGCCTATAGTTGGTTTTTTAGATTCATTAGATTTTGTATAGGGTGTTGATTCTAAAGTAGATATGGGAAGGACTTTCTCATCTTTCGAAGTTAATTCAAAGTTCAAGGCTAATTTAGTAATTTTTCATTTTTTTATAATTATTTTATTCAAAAAGATATAAACTTTTTCTAAAAATATAAACTATTAAAATATTTTATTAAAAAAATTTATTTTATTTTTTCTACTTTTTTAAATATAAACTATTCACTCTCCGGATCATTTTTATTTACCTATAAGGAATAAAAAATCGAGGATGTTCCTTTCTAAGTCTTTTCCAAAGATGTTGAGGCCTTAAAATTCTTTAGGGCATTGGAAACAAACATCTTTTATAGACACTTTGAACCATCCTTGAGTCTCATGATCCTTCCTTTGGATCCTTTAAAACCATAATGACAAATTGAATAACAGCAAAGTCACATGACCATTTTATTTAGGAAATGAGAGAAATTAAGGCATTAGAATAAGTGGATTAGTACAAGGAAAAGAAGGGCATCACATCAAAACTCAATTTTCTTCACAAGGGAAGAAACAATGGCAAGCAAAGTTGGTGGGAAATTCCGGAATTTCAACACATTGAGATGTTGAATTTGGGTAAACCTCTAGGCACTTTTTGTGACATCCAGTGGCATTGCATGCATATTCGAACATCTTCACATCACATTGTTTTGCGTGGGTTGCTAGAGGCAACATCCAACCAGCTGCGAAGAATTTCAAAGTTATACATACTTTAACACCCATCCAGGCTTACAACACAAAACATAAAGGCATCTAAACAACCATACGTACCTGAGAGAACCAGGACAAGAACAAAGAGGGAGCAAGAGAAGTTCGCGATCTCCTAAAATATCAGTGTTGTAATATACTAAATTTATGTGTTTGAATGTAGAGTTGGTTTGCTCATTTGCCATTGTAGAGCCTGTATTTATATACACATTTTGTTTGTCAAATATGGTGACTCAATAACTTTTTATATCTTCATTGGAAAGTAGCCAATTATGGTACGTAACTTCAAACCCCAATGGAATGTAACTAATCTTTTCATGGAATGACCTTAACTACCTCGACTAGAGTAATATGTATTGTTATATAAATTACAACTATTAAAGATTCTGACATCCGAGTAAAGGAGTAAATGAATGAATCGAGACTATGTCCGGATGAAAATAATCTTGAGGATAGGATGTTCTATCTCTTTAAAATTTTCTTAAAATGCATGTAAGTTAGTACAAAATATGTTGGAATGATTCGTGTTGATCTATGGGAAAAATCTTCACTCTTACAACCCAAGAATAAGTAGTCATCCTCATTGTATAAATTCTCTCAAATGACACCTCAACTCAAATAATTATGTCAAATCAATAGTAGAATCATCCCTTTTTCACTTAAATATAGTTCAGCTTTTAAATTTAGATTCTTAAATTAAAAAAAAAAAAAAATCTAGCTCAAAAAATATGTGAATGGGTTCTATAAAAAAATAATAATAAAATAAATAAATAAATAAAATAAAAACAATAAATAAATAAGTGATTTAATAATTTAAAATAGCTATTAACAATAAAATAATTTTTTTATAATTTAATTAAAAAAATAGAGTTTCTGAGTCCCCATTATCCATAAAAAAATAAAAATAAAAATAAAAACTTATTTTATTTTTTATTTTAGTACTCGTCTTATTTAAATCTGAAATTATGAAAAAACAAATACAAATCATTCACGAGATCATCAAATTCTAATGAAAAATATTTTTGCATTAAATTACAAATGATATTGGATTGGAGTTCATTCTAGAACGTATGTATTCCCTCGGATTATTTTTGTAAATAAAAAAAATATTTATTTTTATTAATAACTAATTTATGTTAATGTAGGGATTGAATCCACAAACCTATCAACAAATAATTTCATCTATGATTAAAGATAAGGATGGATGAGTAAAGGTGCAATGGAGGGGAAGAGTTGAAACAAATTGTCTAATTATTTACTATAACAACCATAGGTTACATATTATATTATATAATAATATTCTTTTATAAAAAAAATACTATATTTCATCTTTCACTAATGATGATACAAGTTATGAAATGCCAATCTTGTAAGACGACTATTTGGTAGCTTATAAATTAAGTTATATTTAGATTAGCAATTTAATGGTTAAAAAACATCGAGACAGAATATATATGTTCTCTTTCTCTACTTACAATTTTTCTAATAGTTGTTGGGTTTATTATAACACATTATATTAGAGGTCAAGTTAGTCGTCCAAAGACAATGAAAGTTTGAATTAAGACGGGCGAGAAAGGAATGAAATGGAGAATTATTCTAAAAAAAAGTTGAATCCATAGAGGCATCCAACCATTTTATTTAATAGAGACGGGTAAAAACTATAATTGATCACTCTCTAGCAATCATGTAAGCAAAAACAAAAGCAAAAATGAGACATTAAACCGTTTTATTTAATGGAGACTGTGATAGAAACCAGAATTGATTACCCTCTAGCCATCATGAAAACAATAGCAAATATAGTTAAATGAGATTTGTCCAATTGGAACACGTTCAGAAGTTGATTGGGGAAACCTTTGAGAACATCTCTTGCTACAATCTTTAGGTACGCATCCTTCGTACAACTTCTCTTTACATTGAATTGCATTGACGGACAACATGCATGCAGCTGTCAAAAATCTAATAGTTATTAAACAAAAATGTACGAAATCCTTGCAAGTTTATAAGATGTTTCAAAATCTAAAAAACAAACCTGACAAAACGGAGGAAACCAATGAAGAGCAAGAAAATTTTTCATTTCCTATTGCTTTGAATTGATTTGTGATTGAGAGGTGTAGGATACCTTCATCTTTAATCTAAGATTTATATGAAAGTATTTGGTTTAAAAAATGGTAACACATTAAATTAATTTGTCTTTTATTTGGAAAGTAGGCTAATTATGATAGTGAATTGGTTCAATAAAAAAGTTATTTAATAATTTAAAATATTTATTAATAATAATATAATAACTTTTTTTAATTAATAAATATGTGGCATATATTTGCATTTCAAAGACTCTACTATTGAAATCACTTGCTAAGTATTTCTTGAAGTATAAGTCATGTGCTATTTTTACGTTTCAGGTAAAAGCAAGACATCCTAATACAAATGACAGTGGCGACGCATGAAGACCATAGAGCCGGTTTTCATCTTATTTTATACATAATTTTCACTTGCAACCATAATGACAGGTTGAATAACAGCAAAGTCACCTGGCCATTTTATTTAGGAAATTTGGGGAATTAAAGCATTATAATACGTGGATTAGTACAAGGAAAAGAAGGCATCACATCAAAACCCAATTTTCTTCACAAGGGAAGAAACAATGGCAAGCAAAGTTGGTGGGAAATTCAGGAGTTTCAACACATTGCGATGTTGAATTTGGGTAAACCTCTAGGCACTTTTTGTGACATCCAGTGGTGTCGCATGCATATTCGAACATCTTCACCTCTCATTGTTTTGCGTGGGTTGCTAGAGGCACCATCCAACCAGCTGCACAAAATTTCAAAGTTATACATAGTCTAACACCCATCCAAGCTTACAACACAAAATATAAAGGCATCTAAACAACAATACATACATGAGAGAACCAAAACAAGAACAAAGAGGGAGCAAGAGAAGTTCGCCATCTCCTAAAATATCAGTGTTATAATATATTAAATTTATGTGTTTGAATGTAGAGTTGGTTTGCTTATTTGCCATTGTAGGGCCTGTATTTATATACACATTTTGTTTGACATATATGGCTCAATAACTTTTATATCTTCATTGGAAAGTAGGTCAATTATGGTAGCTTCAAATCACAATGTAATGTAACTAATCTTTTCATGGCATGACCTTAACTACCTCGACCAGAGTAGTATGTATCGTTGTATAAATTACAACTATTAGAGATTGTGACATCCTAGTAACGGAGTAAATGAATGAATCAAGGCTATGTCTGGATGAAAATAATCTTGAGGATAGGATGGTAATGAAAAGCTTAAAAAATTAAATGTTACTGTTCATTCCAATGGTAAGTATGTTTTGCTAGTAACAATTCGATGTTGGGTGATCTCTTCAAATTTTTATTAGAATGCATGTAAGTTAGGATAAAACATGTTAGAATGGCTCGTGTTGGTCGATGGGAATAATCTTCACTCTTACAACCAAGGAATAAGTACTACAACAATTGCTCCATTTATAGCATTTTTAAAAAAGAGCTATTAAAAATGTAAGAAAAAAACATGCATCACTACTTTTTACTTTTCGATTTGCACACCACGGACTCACACTCTCGCTCCCACTCCTCTATTTTCTTTTTGTTATTCTCAACGAAGGCCCCTGGATTGTATCTATCTCAAATCTCCACTATTCTTTCTCATTTCAGTTTCATCTTATCTTATTGACTCAATATCTTTTCTTATTGTTATAGCCTTCTACAATAGATTTGTGGGTATTGGCCTGGAAGTGCAAAAGTACCGAAAGCACCAAACGCCAACCATTATTGAAAGCCATGAGAAATTCAGTAGGCTCCTTCCCTTTTCATGGCTACTAGTCTTTTGTTGCTGATATTAAAGTTTTGTTAGAAACTCATTTGGTCGAATCTTGCTCTAGGTTTCCTTCATTCATCACTTCGTTTCTATTATAAATTTTCTCTTTACGATCTCTCTTAGGGTTTCGTTGGATGTTGCTCAACTAGGTTTATTGTAACGACCCTAATATTTTACCTATTTAATCTGAGGTCATTACTATACCTTGAAATGCAGAGTATACATTAAATGGGCTCTATTCATAAATGCGACTTATTCTCGCCTTTTATTACCTCGTGATAGAGAAAACGATTACAAGGAAAAAGAAAAGAACATTATTGAAATAAATGAAAAGTAACAAAACCAAAATGAATGTTTTATTCTACCCTATAGTTTATTATGCAAATATATTTCAACTTATACTAACCTATACTAATGATGCAAACCGAATTCAGACTAGACTATGAAATGGAATAAACAAACAACTACCCTATGCATGTGCCACGGTCCCGAGTTGTACGATGCCACCGTGTTGTCACATGGGTGCCTTGCCCTTATCTGCAAAAGTAAAGTAGCACGAGGCTTGAGTATTTCTAGAATACTTAGTAAGTGACCCCCTATCGGGGTTATGCGACAATCACATACAATGCAATGATGGGACATATCATTTCGTTTCGTTTTTCCTACGGTGCAATCCTAACGGGTAATCGTGGATGTGTACCATATACTCTACACACAGCCCATACGTGCGAGTATGGGCTCACCAGCTAGTTCGCACACCGCTGGGCCACTGTCCTTATCCGGTGGACATACTTTGGGAGCCCCTTTTGCCAGGAGTCACGACAGCGCTATGCAAAGCATAACGATCGTTGTTCTGCCATTGGATGTACACGTCCGTACCCTCGTGATGGGATAGAGGTATCCCTCCAAATGCATGAACACACAATATGCATGAGGTCCCCACTAGTCCTATATTTATCATTAATGAACATAACCCCCTATCACGTTTCATGCTTACATGTCATTCTCATTTTCATTTCTTTACGTATCATACATATTCTTAACGCGGTTATGTTTCCATGCAGTTTACGGTATTTCATGTCATACAATTCATGCTGTTTACATTCAAATATTCCATACAAACATGTCATAATCATTCAAGGACCACATATCGTCACATGCATAACATATCACATCAAACTAAGCAGCATACATAGCATAAATTCACGTTCACATGATTTCGTACTTAAGCATATTAAACTAGTATACAATTTAATGACACGTGCAAATCCACGGGCACGTGCCAACATACAGCAAATAACGCGTAACCTACGACGGGTGAGCCACTTACCTGGTTAGCTTAAGTCGTTGTCACGTATATATCTTTAATGAAAGTTCGATTCCGTCCTTTGAAATTCAAGTTAATCTATGTGAGCCCATGGCATCAGTTTCAAGTTTGAACTCTATAAAATTATTTCTCTCATTTACATGTTAAAATTCTGATATTTCCTGTTATACAAAATTTGATGGAGTTTCATGCCGTCTGATATTTACTGTTTTATTTTTAAATTCTGTTCAACAAATCTTCCCTTCTCCCTCCTTGTAATTATTTTCCTTCTGTAAATAGATTTTCAGTTGGTAAACATTTTCTATTCTTTAAATAAGATAATCCTCTAATTCTATATTTTTTAATTCTGTAAACAGATATTGTTGGCCAATTTTAATTACCTATCTATGTATTTGCCAACTACAATTTTAATTCTAACCTTATTTCCTATAACTTCCCATGCTAACAAAAAAAAATCTAATTAATTGAACATAAAAAAAATCTAATTAATTGAACATGGGATCCGATTATTACATTATCGGGTAAGATATGAAAGATGATTGGATCCTAAATTGATTTCTTATAACCATAACTATAAACGAAAAAGGAAATCTTTGATAGGATTTTATGGTAGGTAGATCTGCATCATATCCTTGTTCAAACACCTTTTTACCTTTTCCCAAATCTGACATTTTTCTGTTTATTGTTTTCATGAACTGTGATATGGTGGGGTTGAGGAAAGAGGATGCTATTGGGACTAGAGGTTAGTGAAGAGAGGTGGGTAATTTTTATTTTTAAGTAATCCTTTTTAGTTATTTAATTATGAATTATTATTATTTTTATTATTTTGACGTATATATTTTTTTATAATTATTTTTATTTGTTTATTTATTTATTATTATTACATTTATCGTATAAAAAATAAACAATTATCGAGCACTAAATCTATTTCTCATTTCTTAAACATTTGGATTGATACTTCTTTCTTTTTATTCTAGGATTTAGGGTTTCTCTGTGTTTTATGTTTTGTGTTTTGATGTTTGGCTCTATGTGTTTAGTCCCCTTCATTTTCTCCATTGATTTCAACCTTTAGTTTTGGAAGATGATGCTTTTGATTTCTAGCATTTTGATTAATTTAAGAGATTTAGTTAGATTCAAGGGTGTAATTCTCATAGAATTTTGTTGTTATTTGTTTTCTTTGTAGAATTTGTTTCACTTCTTTGGCACCAACATTTGGAGCTTAGACTCTGTTTCAACATTTTGTGAATTACACTTTAGTAGATCTTCCAATTTTGTGGGTGGCATCATTTTTTCTATGTTTGTTTTGATTTATCAACATATCATCCTTATTGATCGAAGTTCCAAAGTTATGCTTTTAGCAAATTTGAACACTTTCTTTCTCTTAATTGGTCAAATGTGTCATCTTTCTCGCTTTCATTCTCTCCTACTTAGAGTGAACCTGTCATATTATAGAAGAATAAGAGAATGAACTCCAGTTATTGAATGGACTACTTCCTCCAATTAGAGGACCAAATTAAAGCTTTATTACTCCTTACTTAACCATTTCATTTAAAAAGACTTCATTCTTTAGTGATATCAATTATTTATTCACACCATACAGACTTATCAATGTATAAATTATTTGATTCCACTATTATTTAACTATTAGCAATGGTAAAGAAAAGACGAGTAAAAAAGTTTTTTTTGTTGGCTAGAGGCTTTATGAGAATCAGATCAACATCAATGTATAATTTATAGATGTTAAGCATGAATGCTTCAACTGTCTTTTTAGTTTTATGTATGAAAGTACAATTGCTACAAATGTCTTTTTAGTTTTACAATTGCTTCAAATGTCTTTTTAGTTTTACGTATGAAAGTACAATTGTTTCTCCCTCTCAATTACTTTAAAAAAAAATTATTCTTTTTTTTTTTGGGTACTTTTATAACAAATTATTAATGAAAACATGAGGGATTTTATTTTTCTATAAGCATAAATTACCGCACAATTTATATAAATACTCTGTGGAATGTTATTTATTTTTATTAATATTATGAATGATGTTGGTTGCCTAAGATTTGGTTTAGTTATAAGCAACTTTTACTTAGAGCAACATATTTAGTGTAATGGTAAGTGTAAATGCACTATTTCTCATTGAAGTTGTTGTGATCCTATGCTGAGTTGCATGGTCAAACTTGTTTTCATTGGTTGTCTTGTTGTGTTATTATTCCTCAGTATTGGAAGGTAGCAGTAGCACGAAGAATGTGAAGACTCCACATCAGGTATCATGTTGACATACGTCTTTTTGCTTTTTGATTGTATTATTTTTTCTTTGTTGCACAACAACCTAGTGTCTCAAGCCATAATTCTGCTAGGCTTCTCCTCGTAAGACAGATCTTCCCGAAGGGGAAGCATCTCATGCTCGATTACATGAGTAGGGTTTGGAGTGTACTTTCGCAGCATGGATACGTGGAACACATTGTGCATGGCGGCAAGGTTCGGTGGCAGGGCAATTCTGTAAGCCAGAACCCCAACTCTTTCTAGAATCTCGAAGGGGCCTATGAACCTTAGGTTCAATTTCCCCTTCTTTCCGAACCTCAACACCCCCCCCCCCC
>NW_019268572.1:312676-421767 GCF_002738365.1 Cucurbita moschata
ACCCCCCCCCCCCCCTCATAGGAGCTATCTTTAGGAACACATGGTCACCCACCTCAAATTCGAGGTCCCTTCTACGCACATCTGCATAGCTTTTCTGTCGGCTCTGTGCGGTGAGTATCTTCTACTTGATTTTTTGCATCGCTTCGTTGGTGACCTGGACCAACTCTAGTCGCAGTAGTTGCTGCGTGCCTACCTCTTCCCAAAAGACTGGTGTTCGACACCTACGCCCACACAGTGCCTCAAAGGGGGCCATCTAAATGGTCGCTTGATAACTATTATTGTAGGCAAACTCCATTAAAGGTAGATGTTCGTCCCAGCATCCAGAGAAATCTAAGGAACAGGCTCGCAACATATCCTTTAAAATCTGGTTCAGCCTTTCAGTCTGTCCATTTGTTTGAGGATGGAATGCTGTACTGAACCTCAACTGAGTTCCTAGTGCTTTCTGGAGACTTTTCTAAAATTGAGAGGTGAACCTAGTGTCCCGATCTGATACTATGGACACTGGTATCTCGTGCAGGCGTATTATCTCCTTGATATATAATTGAGCCCACCGATCCACTCGATATGTGGACTTTCCTAAAATGAACTGGACCATCTTGGTCAGTTTGTCCACAACAAACCAGATGACGTTGAAACCTTGCTTTGTCTTTTGCAATCCCGAGACGAAATCCATACAGACTGCTTCCATTTCCACTGAGGAACATTCAAGGGCTGTAGCAATCCTGTTGGGCACCGCCTTAGGGCTTTCATCTGCTGGCAGGTCAAGCAACGGCTTACGAAATCCGCTATGTCCCTCTTCATTCCGGACAAACAATAATATCTTTTCAGATCCTGATACATCTTCATACTTCCAGGGTGGAACATATAAGATGTATCATGGGCTTCGGTCATAATATCTTTTAAGATTCCCTCGTCTTGGGGAACGCACAGGTGGTTTTGCCATAGCAGACCCTCGTCTGAGGAGATAGAATACCCTGCTGGCCTCTCTGTCTCAGTCGTTACACTTTACTGAGGTGTTCATCAGACCTCTGAGCGTCGATAATTTTCTTTCGTAGGGTGGGCTGTATGGTTAGCTGTGCCATCTGCACAATACCACCTTTAATCACCACGTCTATTCAAGCCCTTTTCATCTCATCTTGTAGTCTTTCCTATGTGGTGATCATCGCAGAAGTATGCACAGCCTTCCTGCTCAATGCATCCGCTACAACGTTGGCTTTGTTTGGATGGTACATGATCTCTATGTCATAATCCATTACAAGTTTCAACCATCGCCTTTGTCTCATATTGAGCTCCTTCTGCGTGAACAAGTACTTGAGGCTCTTATGATCGGTAAAGACTTGTACTTTTTCCCCATACAGGTAATGCCGCCACATTTTTAGAGCAAACACTACCGCTGCTAACCCGAGGTCATGCGTTGGGTAGTTTTGTGATGCATCACTGTACACCACGAGATTACCTGACCCTTCTGGAACTATAAGGATTGGTGCGGTTACCAATCTCTTCTTGAGTTCCTAGAAACTCTGCTCGCAAGCTGGAGTCCAAGCAAAGGGCTTGCCCTTCTTGGTTAGCTGAGTTAGCACTGAGGAAATTTTGGAGAAATCCTGGACAAATCTTCTGTAATATCCAGCTAGCCCCAGAAAACTCCTCACCTCTGTGACTGTAGTCGGCTTTGGCCACCTCATCACTGCTTCTATCTTAGCTGGGTTCACTGTAACCCCCTTGCTTGACACCACGTGACCAAGAAATGCTACTTCAGACAACCAAAACTCGCATTTAGAGAACTTGGCATACAACTGCTGGGCTATCAGTATTGTCAAGACTTTTCTTAGGTGTTTTTCATGATCTGCCTCTGACTTAGAGTATACCAGAATGTTGTCGATGAATACTAAGACAAAGGTGTCTAAGAATTCCTCAAACACCCAGTTCATTAGTTCCATGAAACCTGTTGGTGCATTGGCAAGGCCAAAGAACACAACGAGAAACTCGTAATGTCCATAACGACTTCTGAAAGCTGTCTTGGGTATATCCCCTTCTCTGATCCGCAACTGATGATACCCGACCTTGGGTCGATTTTGGAGAAGACTCTTGCTCCCTGTAGCTGATCAAACAGGTCGTCAGTTCTTGGGAGAGGGTACTTATTTTTTATAGTGACCTTGTTTTATTCCCTGTAATCAATACACAACCGCATGGACCCGTCCTTCTTCTTGACAAACAGAACAGGGGCTCCCTAGGGTAATACACTGGGTCGAATGAAACCCTTATCCCAAAGCTCCTGTAACTGTTCCTTCAACTCCCTAAGTTCTGCATGTGCTATCCTGTAAGATACCTTGGAGATCAGCACAGTTCCTAGTTCTAAATCGATCCCAAAATTGACTTCCCTAGCTGGGGGCAAACCTGGCAGATCCTTCGGAAAGACATCTACGAACTCCCTGATGACGTGTACCAATGAGGTTATTTGTTTGTTACCATTGTCTAAGGTCACGCTGGCTAGAAATGCACTTGCACCACTACGAATCAGCTTCTTAGCCCTTAGCGATGTTATGACGCTTGGGGCACCTTTAGAAGTGGCTCCCTTGTAGGTAAAGTTATCCCTTGATGGGAGCCTGAGAGTCACTATTCGAGTCTCGCAATCTATCAAAACGCAATTCTCGCCTAGCCAATCCATACCCAAGATGACATCGAAGTCTTGCATGCTTAACACTATCAGTGTAGCTTCGATGACATGCCCTGATATTGTTACCCCACCTCCCTTAACCCTATGGGTAGCTAGCAACAACTCGTGAATAGGGTGGAGTAATCTCTAAAAGTTCTTTCTCTAGGTGTGCTAGCTCTACAAACTCCTCAGATACGAATGAATGCATCGAACCCGAATCAAACAATACTAAAGCAAGATGACCAAATACGGGTAGTATACCTGTGAAAACTGCGTCAGGCTGGTCAACTTGCCTGGCTGTTGTTGCATGGGACACAGCTCGCCCCTGCTGATGTTAGGCAGCTTGGCCCCTCTAATTTTGTACTGCAGGCCAGTTGACACGCTGATCATTCCTTTGAGGGCAATCCACTTTAAAGTGCCCTACTTGGCCACATCTGTAGCAGGCGCCTATTCCTGCTCTGCATTCCCTCATGTGAGGACGTCGCCAGTTAGGACAAAGGGTCATGTTCTGTATCGGGGCCCTTCTTTGTTTATCAGTGCGGCCACGGGGCGGTCTACCAGTTATAGGGTGGCTAGAGTCTGTCACCTTTCCCTAGGCTGCAGTGTGGGATGATTGTGCTATTCCCAACTGCAGCTTGTTGGTGCGGGACGCGTCGAGCAGGGTCACCACTTGAAGGACTTTCGCATAAACGAAGGATGATTGGGATGCCACATTCCCCCTTAGTTCCTCCCTTAGGCCAGTGATAAATCGTTCGCCCTTCAACTCCTCAAAACTAACATAGGCTAGAGAAAACCTCGTTAGCCTATTGAATTCCAAGTCATATTCCTCCACTGATCTATCTCCCTGTTTCAGTGCAAGGAATGCTGTCTGCATTTTCACTCTTGCAGTGATTGGGTAATATTTGTGGAGGTACGCATCTTTAAACAGACACCATGTAATAAACTCTTCTTATGGTATGATGGTCTTCTGAGCACCCTTCTACCAGAAATGCGCCTCTCCTTTCAGCATATACGTCCCACAGTGGACTTCATACTTTGGCGGGCTGTTCATAAAATGAAAGGTTGTTTCTATGGCCTCTAGCCAGTTCTCAGCGGCAATGGGATCCACCTTGCCTCCGTCAAAGGAAGGCGATTTATGCCTCTGAAAATCTCTTAAGTAGTTGGACTCCACAGTCATAGTCCCTGAATCCTTGCCGCCTTGCCCTGTTGACGTATTAGCCATCATGGTTTGTATCATCTGGTTCGTTAGAGCCTGATTTTCTATCGAGGTCATCATGAACGTCTAAAACATCTCTGTTGTGGGCATGGCTAATGGCTGGTTTAACGGGACTGCTGTACATGGGGTTGGACCCGATGGGACCTCCTCGGAGAAGGGAGCAGTAGGGGATGTATCAAGAAGCCTTCGGGCCTTGGCCTTCCTTCGGCGTCTTTTTGTTCTTGATGGTTGTGGTACTGTCCCCTCGCTAGTTTGGGGCGTATCCCCAGCCTCCTCCTGAAATTCAGGTTGTTCCTCTTCAGGTGTTGGAATCGAGGTGTCCTGAACTTCCTCTCTTCTTCTCCTTCTGGGTCCGGGCCCTACATATGGTTCACGTCTCTTTGGTGCCATTATGTACCACAATAGAAAAAGGAACTATGGTTACAATTCATTCTTAGCACATCTCCTAGGTAATGTGCGATTATAATGCCCTAGTCGGTCATGGTATACTCTAAAAATACTAGCTTAACCTTTGTCTCTATGTTTCCGTCGCGTGAGAACGTCTGGTCGTGAGCGGCATGTGTTTGACGAGCGAAGTCACAGAGGACACGACTCTCTATCCTAAGCCCATATTGTCCCCCTATGGGGGACGCAACCCAACCTGTTCCCATGCAGCTAATAGGCTGTACGACATGAGGACACATTTCCCATGCAAAATTGGCTAAGAGCAGTAAAGACTGATCAGGGACCCTTGGTCCTCCCACGAAGCTATAGATATCGTTCTCACGCTAGCAATCTATGAACACTCCTGAGGTACCTTGTTGCCGTGGTAAACCGCTAAATTCCTAGGGGAAAATTATGTCTGGCTAGAGCGACATATCGCTCCTAACAGTAATCCCCTAAGCTTATCATAGAAATGGGCCCTAGCAATTAACAGAGTGTGCATGCAACCGTCTTCTAACATCATAATATATAATTCATGCAAACTAGTAATACCGGCTCAACGGGGCGATGTCCTCCATCAAGTGCCCAAAGCATGAAGTTCACGCTCAATGGGGCGAATTCGTCCATCAAGCACTCGGAACACAGCATACACAATTCCAACATAAATTAAACGCATGCATACATACGGCATAAGCTTAAAGCATACAGACAACACTCAGATAATTCACCCATTACACTCATCGCAATCAATCTGGCTAATATTTTACATGGAGAGCTAATTTGAAACAAAATTACTAGCATGCATGCAATCCAAGCGAATCCTACAAGTATTTCTTCCTAAATACCGGGTGGTGACTTACCTGGTTGACGCGTGCCTTTTTGCTAGCGTTTCTTTGGCCGTGAGGTGTCCAAAAATACTGATTTCTTTATATTAGGTCCCTATTCACGTAACAACAGTATTGGAACTGGAACTAGGACAAAAATCGGGCAAACGAGGGCAATTGGGCCAAAACGGCCATTTCACGCGCGCTCAGGCGCCAGCAGTGTGCTGACCATGCGCATGGACGTGCGCTAGTCGTAGGCCGCATGCGCGCCTACCACGGGCGGCAGCCCCTTCACAGTCGCGGGTCGGCCAGTCTGGTTTGGCTTGGCTCAGCTCACGTTTGCGGTTCGGCTCGACTTTGCAGGTGACACGTGTCGTCGCCTCGCTGGAGCTGCATTGCTCCAGTCGACGGTCAACGTGTGTCTGGTGTCACGGTCATGCTCGTCCAAGGCGTGTTGCCCATGGCGGCATGCCCATGAAAAGCCCAACCCTTTATGTCCTTACATATTCTAGTGTTTTACTTTTGTATTTCTAGGAAGTATGACGTTTCAGAAATATCATGTCTAGGCCTGTTAGACATGAAATGCCTCAGAATGTACTATAGGAGATATGATTAGGTGTCAACTTCTCCCTACCCGAGGTTATATATTGTAACCCGTTGTTATTTCTCTCTTGCTTGCTTATATAACGTCTCTTTCAAAAATCTCTTTCTGTTCTTATTTTCTAAAACCTTCTCTTAAAACTGAGGCCAGAGGCTCGAGCATACGTCGCTTGGCTGTTAGGTGATGCAAGAACGAATTGGCTTAGCTCACTTGTCGTTGGAAAGTGAGTGCCGCACAATCGCAAGTCCGCTGCCATTAAAAGTGCTATTGTGACAAGTGGTATCAAAGCTTTGTAAGCTCTATGAAATAGCAAAGACCAAAAATATGTCGATGAAAAAGTCGACACCCAAATCACAAGCCGACCGGCTTACTTTAATAGAGGAGGAAATGCTATTTCTCAAAGAAGTCCCTGACACCATCCACTTCCTGGAAGCACGGGTGAAAGAATTGAGTGGAAAAGTCGTAGAGATCGAAGCAATGGGTAACCGCCTAGATGGGTTGCCAATCGAAGAACTGATGTTTCGAGTGATCTCACTCGAAGAAAAAGTTGCTCCTACGAGCAGCCCAAGACCGTCTGGTAGCCTCGATAGCTCTGTCGCGCACAAGGAGGGACGTGGCGAAGAGTTCAACATGCTACAAAATACAATGATGAGTTTGTTCAATGGATTAGCTGACGAATTCAGAACAACGATCAATGACATCCAAGAAAAGATGTCCACCATGAGCACCCGAATCGAGGTGACCATGAAAGCCGTGGAGAACGTCTCGGCTGGGCAAACTAATACAAGATCCAACAAACTGAAGTTTTCTAACCCTAGACCTTTCAAAGGGAACTGAGATGCCAAAGAATTGGAGAACTTCATCTTTGATGAGTTGCTGACGGCAGGATTCATCCGCCCAACAAAAGCACCTTACGGAGCCCCCATACTATTTCAGAAAAAAGAAGGATGGGACGTTGCGTCTGTGCATAGATTATAGAGCCTTAAACAAAGGTGACGATACGCAACAAATACCCACTACCGATAATATCCGAATTGTTCAACCAACTTCACGGGGCCAAATACTTCACGAAGTTGGACTTACTATCAGGGTACTACCAAGTACGTATCGCCTAGGGGGATGAGTCCAAGACAACGTGTGTGACAACATATGGGGCCTTCGAGTTCCTGGTAATGCCCTTTGGCTTGAGAAACGCCCCAGCTACGTTTTGCACGTTAATGAACCAGGTTTTCTACGAATACTTGAATCAGTTCGTCATAGTATACCTCGACGACATAGTTATATAATCACAACCCTAGAGAAACACAAGGTGCACTTGAAGCTGGTATTTGACAAGCTGCGGTAGAATCAGTTGTACATCAAGAAAGAAAAATGTGCCTTCGCACAGACATGCATTAACTTCCTCGGACATGTCATCAGTTGTGGACAAATCGGGATGGATAGCGATAAGATAAAAGCTATCCAAGAATGGAAAGTCCCTACTTTCGTATCCGATGTGCGGTCCTTCTTAGGATTAGCAAACTACTATAGGCGGTTCGTCGAAGGGTTTTCACGACGAGCCGCCCACTTAATGGAGCTCCCGAAGAAAGACCACCCTTGGTCGCGGTCAAATAAATGTCAAATGACCTTTGAAGATGTGAAGGCAACCATGACGAGGGGTTCTGTCCTCGGGTTAGTAGATGTTACAAAGCGAGTTGAAATAGAAACAGATGCTTTCAACTTTGCCTGAGGCGGTGTCCTTATTCAAGAAGGCCACCCCATCGCTTATGAAAGTCAAAAGCTCAATGATTCTGAACGGAGATACACTGTCTCCGAAAAAGAAATGCTGGTTGTAGTTCATTGCCTACGAGTCTGGAGACAGTATCTCTTGGTATCACAGTTCATAGTGAAGACGGAAACAGCGCCATCTGCCACTTCTTCGATCAACCAAAATTGATGGCAAAACAAGCCCGGTGGCAAGAGTCGATGGCGGAATTCAACTTCAAACTCGAACACAAGGTAGGGAAGAGTAATCAAGCAGCCGATGCACTGAGTCGGAAGGGCGAACATGCGGCCCTATGCATGTTAACCCTTATTCATTCAAGTAAGATCGATAGATCGATGCGCGACATCATCAAAGAACATTTACACAAAGACCCATCAGCCAAAGCCGTCGTCGAACTAGCTAAAGCTGGGAAGACACGACAGTTTTGGGTCGAGGGAGACCTTCTAATGACTAAAGGAAACAGATTCTACGTCCCAAGAACGGGAGAACTGAGGAAGAAGCTCATTCAGGAATGTCATGATACCTTATGAGCAGGACATCCACGGTGGCAAAGAACGTATACCCTAATAAAAAAGGGATACTTCTGGCCGAATATGCGGGACGATATCATGCAGTACACCAAGACATGCCTCGTCTGCCAATAGGACAAAGTCGAGAAAGCCAAAGTCTCGGGACTCTTGGAATCTCTACCTGTGCCAACAAGACCTTGGGAAAGTGTGTCTCTAGACTTCATAACATACCTCCCAAAAGTCGGAGAATATGACGCCATCTTGGTTATCGTAGATCGGTTATCGAAATATGCGACGTTTGTTCCCACTCCCAAATTATGCTCAGCTGAACTAATAGCCCAACTATTTTTCAAACACGTCGTCAAGTTATGGGGCATTCCGTCGAGCATCATCAGTGATAGGGATTGTAGATTCATTGGCATATTTTGGACCGAACTATTCGCCTTCTTGGGAACGACTTTAAACATCTCTTCGAGCTACCATCCTCAAACTAATGGACAGATGAAACGGTTCAACTGCTTGCTCGAAGAATACTTACGTCACTTCGTCGATGCTCGCCAGAAGAACTGGATACAATTGCTAGATGTTGCCCAATTCTGTTTCAATTGTCAAACGAGCTCGTCTACGGGGAAGAGTCCCTTCGAAATTGTAAGTGGACGACAACGACCTTACCACATATTATTGATCATCATTATGCAGGAAAAAATTCTCAAGCTCAAAACTTCCCAAGAGAACGGAAGCAGACAACAGTGCCTGAGCATATTTAGAGAAAGTTTCCAAGCATATGAAGAAGTGGGTAGACAAGAAGCGTCGCCCCCTTCAATTCTGAGCAGAAGATCAAGTCCTCATCAAGTTGAGACAAGAACACATCAGATTTCGCAGCTGAAAGAACCAGCAACTAGTTCAAAAATATGAAGGCCCGGTTGAAGTCCTTAAAAAGATCGGGGCTACCTCCTACAAAGTTGCGCTACCCACATGGATGAAAATCCACCCAGTAATTCATGCGAGCAACTTGAAGCCTTATCACCCTGACCCGGATGACGACCAGCGAAATGTAATCACTAGACCGAGCATTGATCTGAAACAAAGAGACAGCAAAGAAATAGAAGAGATCCTAGCCAACAGAGTTAGGAAGATAGGAAGACCCGTACGAACGATTCTTGAATTCCTTGTCAAATGAAAGAATCTCCCTACGGAGGAAACTAGCTGGGAACACGCCGAAGATCTGGACTCCAGCGCCACCCACATCGCCAGGTTCGAAAGTAGTCGGCTGACAAGGACGTCAACTAATTAGGTGGGGGAGGATGTCACGGTCATGCTCGTCCAAGGCATGTTGCCCATGGCCGCATGCCCATGACAAGCCCAACCCTTTATGTCCTTACATATTTTAGTGTTTTACTATTGTATTTCTAGGAAGTATGACGTTTCAGAAATATCATGTCTAGGCCTGTCACACATGAAATACCTCAAAATGTACTATAGGGGGATACGACTAGTTGTCAACTTCTCCCTACCCAAGGTTATATAGTGTAAGCCATTGTTGTTTCTCTCTTGCTTGCTTATAGAACGTCTCTTTCAAAAATCTCTCTTTTGAAAATCTCTCTCTGCCCTCATTTTCTAAAACCTTCTCTTAAAATCGAGGCCAGAGGCTCGAGCATACGTCGCTTGGCCGTAGGCGACACAAGAATGAATTGGCTTAGCTCACTTGTTGTTGGAAAGTTAGTGCCGCACAATCGCAAGTCCGTTGCCATTAAAAGTGCGAATGTGACATCCGGCGCCTGTCACGCCACCCTCTGCCGCTCGCCGGCCGACCTCTTTTTTTTTTTTTTTTTTCTTTTTCTTCATTTGAAGGTCAGTAGTAGTCCTATGTTAAATCTTCATTTTATTTTATTAAGTAGTATTAGTTTGGTTACAATTATTTAGTTCCGAATTAGAGATTAAATGAAAAGAATTTTCTATGAGTTTTAGGAAATCACAACCAATTATATTTTAGATCTACTGTTGCAATGATTTAGGTTGTCAATAATTTTATATGAATTATAGAAAAAGAATATAACCAAATGAATCGATTAAATTAAAAACTAAGAACATCATTGTCAACTAAATCAGAAGGAAGACAAAGGAAATAAGAAAAAAAACCAAATAGAGATGGAAATCGAGAATACTGTTAACTAAAAAGAATACTGTTAACTATTGCAATGATTTAGTCTTTTGTTGTGTTGTTTTAAAGATGTTTTCGAAACACGTAAGTCCATGACTGTGTTTTAAGATAAAGGCTATGTTTTATGGAATTTTAACGAAGTCTTCCACATTCAATATTTATGGTACGTATACAGTAGCGACCTTAAATTAAGTAGAACATTTTGGGTCGTTACAAAAACGATGCCCACAAAATTGGAAGATCTACTAAAGTATAACTCACAAAAGATTGAAACAGTGCCTAAGCTCCAAAGGTCGATGACAAAGAAGTGAAACAAATTCTACAAAGAAAACAAATAACACGAGCCATTCTAACATGTTTTATCCCAACTTACATGTATTCTAAGAAAATTTTGAACAGATCACCCAACATAGAATTGTTACGAGCAAAGCACACTTCCCACTAGAATGGACAGTAACTTTTAATTTTTTTAATCTTTTCTTAACATCCTATCTGCAAGATTATTTTCTTCCGGACATAGTCTCAATTCATTCATTTACTCATTTACTCAGATGTCACAATCTTTAATAGTTGTAATTTATATAACGATACATGACTCTGGTCGAAGTAGTTAAGGTCATTCCATGAAAAGATTAGTTAATTCCACAAGCGTTTGAAGCTACCATAGTTGGCCTACTTTTCAAGGAAGATATAAAAGTTATAGAGTCACCATATTTGTTAAACAAAATGTGTATATAAATACGGACTGTACAATGGCAAATGAGCAAACCAACTCTACATTCAAACACTTAAATTTAGTATATTATAACACTAATATTTTAGGAGATGGCGAATTTCTCTTGCTCCCTCTTTGTTCTTGTCCTGGTTCTCTCAGGTACGTATGGTTGTTTAGATGTCTTTAAGTTTTGTGTTGTAAGCCTAGATGGGTATTAAAGCATGTATAACTTTGAAAATTTGTACAGCTGGTTGGATTGTGCCTCTAGCAACCCATGCAAAACAATGTGATGTGAAGATGTTCGAATATGCATGCAACACCACTGGATGTCACCAAAAGTGCCTAGAGGTTTACCCAAATTCAACATCTCATGTGTTGAAACTCCTAAATTTCCCACCAACTTTGCTTGCCATTGTTTCTTCCCTTGTGAAGAAAATTGAGCTTGATGTGATGCTCTTCTTTTCCTTGTACTAATCCACATATTGTAATGCCCTAAAAGTCCACACGTTTCCTAAATAAAATGGTTGGTGACTTTCCTGTTATTCAATTTGTCATTTGGTTGCTAGTAAAGAGTGTGTATAAAATAAGATGAAAACCAACTACCCCAACACCGGCTCCATGGTCTTCATGGGTCACTTCCGTTATTCGTAGAAGGATGTCTTGCTTTTATCTGAAACGTAGACATATCACATGACTTAAGTACTTTAAGAAATACTTAGTGAGTGACTTCACTATTAGAGTCGTGAAATACAAATATATGCAACATATTTATTAATTAAAAAAAGTTATTATATTATTATTATTAAATATTTTAAATTATTAAATTACTTATTTATTCAACGAATTCACATCGTTATCCATATAGTAAATATATAAAATACCTGTTAATGTAACAAATAATGATATTGACATAATAACCTTAATGACTCTCCATCCAAGACAGAAAAAAAGTTAGTAACTTATCATAATTGGCTACTTTCCAAATAAAAGACAAATTAACTGAATAGGTTGCCTTATTTGAAACCAAATATTTTTATATAAATCTTAGATAAAAAATGAAAGTATCCTACATCTTTCAATCACAAATCAATTTCAGTGTATCATTGCTTTTTATACGAAATGACAAAGTTTTCTTGCTCCCTATTCTTTATTGGTTTCCTCCTTTTCTCAGGTTTGTTTTTTAGATTTAGAAACATCTTATGAACTTTCAAGAATTCCATTTTAATAACTATTTGATTTTTGACAGCTGCATGCATGTTGTCGATCAATGCAATACAATGTGAAGAGAAGTTGTACGAAGGATGCGTACCTAAAGACTGTAGCGAGAGATGTTTACAAAAGTTTCCCAAATCAACATCTGAATGTGTTCCAATTGGACAAATCCCATTTAACTATATTTGCTATTGTTTCCATGATTGCTAGAAGATGATTAATTCTCGTTTTTATCACGGTCTCTATTAAATAAAACGGTTGAATGTCTCTATGAATTCAACCAATCCCCTGTAACTATTTTATTTTTGCTGTTGTTGTTGCTTCCATGATCGCTAGAAAGTGATCAATTCTGGTTCTCCATTAAATAAAATGGTTTGATGCCTCTATGGATACAACTTTTTTAGCATAATTCTCCATTTCATTCCTTCTCACCTATCTTAATTTGAACAGCTAACTTGACCTATTAATATAATGTGTGATAATAAAATAAATTCAGCTACTTCTAGAAAAGTTGCAAGTAGAGAAAGTAAATATGTATATTCGGTCCGATGTTTTTTAACGATTAAACTACTAATTTCGATATAATTTAATTTATAAGCTACCAAATCGTGGTCTTACAAGATTGACGTTTCATAACTTGTAACATCATCAATAAAATATTAGATGAAATATAGTATTTTTGTTAGAAAGGAATATTATTATGAAATACAATACGTAGGTTGTTATAGTAAATAATTGATAATTTGATTCAACACTTTCTCATCCATCTTTATTTTTAATCATAAATGACATTATTTGTGGATAGGTTGGTGGATTCAATTCGTATATTAACATAAATTAGTTATTAATAAAAATACATATTTTTTTATTTAAAAAAATAATCGGATGGAACATAATTCGAGAGTTCTCGAAACAATCGCAAGGTCATTTGTAATTAAATTTGCGGCATAATAATACATTTTTTTTTAATTTAAAAGAACTTTTGATTTAAATAAGACTAGCACTCAAACAAAAAAAAATTAAATTAAATAAGTCTTTTTTATTTTTTTTAATGGATATGGAGGCTCAAAACTATCATTTTTTTTTACTAAATTATAAAAAAAATTATTTTATTATTAATAGCTATTTTAAATTATTAAATCATTATTATTATTATTATTATTATTATTTATTTTTGTAGGGAAAGAATTCATATATATATATATATATATATATATTGATCTAGTAGATAAGTAGTGAATGTAAATTTAATCTTTTGGTGGATAATATATGTCTTAATAGTTAAACTATATTTAGGTAAAAAAAAGGGATGGTTCTACAATGTTACAATCTTACCTACCTATTTTACGGTTAAATTTTTATTAAATATCTATTTTGCCCTTTTGCTGTGTTGATGTCTATTTTGCTCTTGGCTGTGTTGTTTGACATAACTCTTTGAGTTGAGGTGGCATTCGAGAGAATTTATACAATAGAGATGACTCTTTCCCAATATTCCTGCGATATAGTCACGTTACTTATTCCTTGATTGTAAGGAGGAGAATATTATTTCCACAGATCAACACGAGTCATTCAATATGTTCTGTCCTAACTTACATGCATTCTAAGGAAATTCTGAAGAGGTCACCCTACGTACAATTATTACAAGCAAAACACACTAACGTTTGAATAGATAATAATTTTTAATTTTTTAAAGCTTTTTTTAACATCCTATCCACAAGATTATTTTCATCTAGACATAGTCTCCATTCATTCATTTACTCCTTTATTCAAGTGTCACAATCTTTAATAGTTGTAATTATAGGACCATACATACTACTCTGGTTTAGGTAATTAAGGTCATGCCATGAAAAGATTAGTTACATTCCAGAGGAGTTTGAACAAACAATAATTGCCCTACTTTCCAATGAAGATATAAAAGTTATTGAGTCACCATATTTGTCAAACAAAATGTGTATATAAATACACTCTACAACAAATGAGCAAACCAACTCTACATTCAAACACATAAAATTTAGTATATTATAACACTGGTATTTTAGGAGATGGCGAACTTCTCTTTCTCCCACTTCGTTTTTGTCCTGGTTCTCTCAGGTATGTATGGTTGTTTAGATGCCTTTAAGTTTTGTGTTGTAAGCCTGAATGGGTATTAAAGCATGTATAACTTTGAAAATTTGTGTAGCTGGTTCAATGGTGCCTCTAGCAACCCACGCAAAGCAATGTGATGTGAAGATGTTCGAATATGCATGCGACATCACTGGATGTCACCAAAAGTGCCTAGACGTTTACCCAAATTCAACGTCTCAATGTGTTGAAACTCCTAAATTTTCCACCAACTTCGCTTGCCATTGTTTCTTCCCTTGTGAAGAAAAATGAGTTTTGATGTGATGCTCTTCTTTTCATGGTACTAATCCACGTATTGTAATGCCCTAAGTCCACACGTTTCCTAAATAAAATGGCCATGTGACTTTGCTATTATTCAATTTGTCATTATGGTTGCAAGTGAAAATTGTGTATAAAATAAGATGAAAAGCAACTACCCTAACACCAGCTCCACGGTCTTCATGCATCGCCTCTGTCATCCCTGTAAGGATGTCTTGCTTTTACCTGAAACGTAAAAATAATACATGACTTGAGTACTTTAAGAAATATTCCTTTAGTGACTCTACTATTAGAGTCGTAAAATATAAATGTATGCAACATATTTATTATTTTAAAAAGTTATTATATTATTAATAGATATTTTAATTTATTCAATTACTTTTTTGTTGAACGAATTCATGTAGTTATCCATATAGTAATATATATATATATATATATATTCTTACTAATGGAGATTTGACCCTATAGTAATATATTAAGGTGGAAAACGGGTAGATGGTTCTCCAACTATTAAATCTATGTTACATAATAAGAGGGGCTCCAAAGGGACAATTCTTACGTATCTATTTTGCCATTAAATTTGTATTAAATTTCTATTTTGTCCTTCACTATGTGTTGATTTGACATAATTCTTTGAGTTGAGGTGTCATTTGAGAGAAGTTATACAATGGAGTTGGTTCTTCTAAATTTTGCATTCAATGACCTCAATATTTGGTGCAATATAGTCACATTAGTTGGAGAGGGAAACTAAGCATTCCTTATAGGCATGTGAAAACTTCTCCCTCTCCGTAGTAGACACATTTTCAAACTGTGAGGTTGACTACGATACATAACGAGCCAATTGAACAATATCTGCTAGTTGTGGGCTTGGACTATTACAAATGGTATCAGACCCAAACACTAAACCGTGTGTCAGCCAAGATGTAGAAAACCTTGAGGGGAAGTCGAAAGCACAAAATATCTATTTTATATTTGTGATTAGAATATTAGCTTTGAAAAGCACAAAATATTTAAGATTGAATTACGAAATATTTAATCTCTTCTTCTAAATGTGTTGATTGAGAAGATTAGTATTTTATGGGATGATAATATGTGACGCGATTTTAATCTTGAGTGAGTTATGAACTATTCCTTACGGGAAACTTGTATTTGATTTGTATAGGTGAGAATGACTTTCACAACCGATTCAATATGTCTACCATTTTGTAAACTTGAACAATGAGAGCACACCCTCTCATTAGTATGACTTAGTTTATAGTTAATGGTAAAAAAATTGTTAATTAGAAATTCAGTAGTTCTTACCGTGAAAAATATATATACAAGGGTAAAACAAACTTTTAATCTAACGATAGTTACAAATAATTCGTTTAGAATTGATAATCGACTTGATTGTAGTGATTACATACATGAACACAACTTATTATAGGGTACAAGAGTTCAATTATAGGTCTATAGTATATTGATCTATAATTAATGAATAAAAAAGAATTAATTAATTTTATATTATTAGAGTTTTAACACCCGTCAAACGAACCTAAATTATAATAAAAGTTTAAAAGATTCAGATTAATATTTAATAATTTTATATATTAAATATAAAGGAAAAAATATTTTTGATTTGTAATCTTCATATTAAGAGAAAAATATTCACGTGCATGTATATATATATAGATAGAATTTATAATTTATAATTTATAATTTATAATTTATAGTGCATATGTATTGAAATGTTTTATTTAAATATGACCTAACTAAAAAAATATATTTTATTATATTATATAATAAAAGTTGTTATTTTAAATATGACCAATAAATCTTTTAATTTTCTATCTTCAAGAGGCTTTTGGAAACAAACATACATAAAACTAAAAAGACAGGTTGAAGCATTCATACTTAACATCTAGAAAACTACATTCTGTGCAGCCCTTCATACTAAACAACCTATCAAAACGTACTAACAATCAGTGCAACTCAACAACTATTGGATAAAGCTTTACAGCAAATAAATTATAAACCAACACTCATTGATATGGTGCAACCATCATTTATACATTGATATTGATCTTATGAGTCATAAAGCCTTTGGCCAACAAAAAAAAACTTATTTACAGTCTTTTCTTTACCATTTGTAATAGCTAAATAATAGTCGAATCAAATAATTTATACATTGATAAGTCTGTATGATGTGAATAAATAATTGATATCACCAAAGAATGAAGTCTTTTTAAATGAAATGGTTTGGTAAGGAGTAATAAAGCTTTAATTTGATCCTCTAATTGGAGGAAGTAGTTCATTCAAATAACTCGAGTTCATCCTCTTATTCTTCTATAATATGACAACTTCACTTTGAGTAGCAGAGAAAGAAAGCGAGAAAGATGACACATTTGACCAATTAAGAGAAAGAAAGTGTTTAAATTTGCTAAAAGCACAACTTTGGAACTTCGATCAGTAAGGATGATATGTTGATAAATCGAAACAAACATAGGGAAAACGATGCCCACAAAATTGGAAACAGAGCCTAAGCTCCAAAGGTCGGAGACAAAGAAGTGAAATAAATTCTACAAAGAAAACAAATAACAAGAAAATTCTATGAGAAATTACACCCTTGAATGTAACTAAATCTCTTAAATTAATCAAAATACTCGAAATCAAAAGCATAGTCTTCCAAAACTGAACGGAAATCAATTGAGAAAATGAAGGGGCCTAAACAGAGAGAGAGACAAACATGAAAACACAGAGAAACTCTAAACCCTAGAATAAGAAGAAAGAAGTATCAATCCAAATGTTTAAGAAAGGAGAAATAGATTTAGTGCTCGACTGATAATTGTTTATTTTTTATACCATAAACATAGTTGAGCAACATCCAACGAAGCCCTAATAGAGATCGTAAAAAAGAAAATTTTTTAGTTTAGAAGTTTGGCTAGAGTACTTTTTAGATTATTAAAGAATCCAAGCCACAATTGAAATAATAGTATTTTAATTGACGGTTTCTAAAATATATTATATTTTGCATATATTTATAATTATAAGCCTTCTTATGTATATATATATCGAAATATTATTTTATGATTATTATTATCATAAGATAATTATCATTATTATTATTATTATTATTATTATCATCATCATTATTATATCATTATTATATCACAATAACCATAATAATCATTATCATTATTATGATTATTGGGATAGTCATTCTTATCGTCATAATCATGGCCATCGTCGTTATTATTATTATTGTTATTATTATTATTATTATTATAATATAGATATAAAATTCAATCCCCCAAATAGTTTAGGAAGAATTATGAATAAATAAATATTTATTTATTTATTAATTTGTTTCATTATCATTTGGACTTAATTGTCATTTTTTTTTTATATATTTTTCTATAATTATCAAATAAATTAATCAACTATTTATACCAATTTATTTCATTCATTTAGTACTTGTGTGGCAAATTATTTTTTTATTTTTTTTATTTTCGTATTTTTCTAAAGTTCAACTCTGACCATTCTCTCTTGTTTACCCCTTTGTATTGATGGTTTGTAGATCCTAAACCATCAATAAAATTAGATTGAATTATAAAAAAAATTGTTCATTTTAGAATCCGTGGTACTTAAGATAAAAAATGTAACTATAAAAATGAAATAAGCTTTTGACCTAGCTGCAATTACAAACAACCCATGAAGGATCGATGAACACAACTTGTCTTTGGTGCATAAGAATAAAACTCTAGATTTTTTTGTAGAGTGGTCTATAGTTAATAAATAAAAATTAATTAGTTAAAATATTTAATTAATTAATTTTATATGATTAAAACTTATAATCATTAAGTCCATCAGGCCTAATATACTAAAATGATCCATTTAGTTGAGAAAGAAACTATTTAAATTAATATTTAATATATTAGATATATTAAATAAAAATATATTTGATATATTTGAAATTGAAATGGGATTCAAATTAGTTCGATACATATGACAATATCTTATTACATTTGATATTATTTAAATAAGATATTATGTTCTAATATATTAAATATTTAAATATATTGCTTCACAAATATGGTAACGTCTTTAGATTTCTGTTTATCTAGAGTTGTTACCATCATTGTAACGTAATCATTTTGTGCGACAATAAACAGTTAAACTTCATCATGAAACATAACTTCATCTTAAAACACTGTCATGGACTTATGTGTTCGAAAACTTGTTTAAAACGACACAACAAAATACTAAATGAAATAAATAAACATTAAAAAAAGCAAACACTCTATTCTAACCTAAGTCTAAGAAATTAAATATAACTACCCTATTCCTGTGCCATGGTCTCGAGTTAAGATGTCATCGTCAGTCGTACAAGATTGTCTTGCATTTACCTGAAAAGGAACCTAAAACAGCTTTGCCACCATCCAATAAAGAAACGTCTACAATATAAGTAACACGTGGCTTGAGTATTTTAAGAAATACTCAGTAAGTGACCCCACTATTGGGGTTAGATGCAAGCACATACAATCATGAGTGAGACCTATCATATCAGTCTATATTTCTGATGTGACTATCCTAAACATGTTAATTGGATATGTATTCACTGTTCTACACACGACCCACACGTGCGAGTATAGACCCCATTAGTTGATTCGCACACCTCCTAGGCCCCCTTTCATAGTTGGGCGAGCATTCTCTGGGAGTTATTGTTTTCGAACACCCGTTAGAAATAGCGACCGTCAAAGCATTATAATGAATATAATGATCGTTTTCCTACCTTGTAGTGTACGCGTCCATACCATCATAAAAGAGGGGTATTTCCCCGATGCATGAACACACAATGATGCATGAGGTCCCAATATTTTTAATCATTGTCATGTAAGACAACACCTCTCATTTTCTTTCATATCATGTTATTTTCATTCTAGCTTTCCATGCATAAATTGAGGTTGTGCACCGTATCGACACATCTTGTCTTATATGATTCATATCATGCATTGTGTCGCATCGTGTCATATCATACATATCTCATATCATCAACATATCATGTAACATCATATACTATATCGTCAAACGTGTTACAACATAACCTTTATCATATCATCAATACATCACATCAAAACACATGTCATAACATTCACGTATCATCTCATGGTCCCATTGTTTCATAGACATATTATGGATTTATCATTTCATATCATTTCATAAATATATCATAGTCATATTATTTCATAAATATGTCATAGTATATCGTTTTATAAACATATCATAGTCATATCATTCTATAAACATATCGTAGTCATATGTCAAGCATATAACACGTGCAAAACTAGGGGCACGTGTCATCATACAAACATTAATTCCTAACCGTATCGATAGTAAGGTCACTTACTTTGTTGACCTTAGCCGATGTTCTCCCTAAACTCGAGTATGTTTGTATTCCATCCCTCGAAGTTGTTCCAAATATCATCGAGAGTTATTTCCTATTAGAACATTCATCTCGTTTCGTTAGTAATACAAATTTCTTATCTCAATTTAACTTATATTGAGAAAACGGACCTTATACTGATCTTAATCATCTTAGATAAGGTCGTATTAAGCCGAATGATCGAGTAATTGATATCAAAATGTCTATACCAAGCCGAATGGTTGAGTTTTGAGTCGAAAAGTTGCACCGAGCTGAGCCGAGCTGCATTGAATCGACTGAGCCGAAGAACTCGACATCTGCTTCCGTGACACATGTAGCTATGGGGAGAAGACGTGATAAGGCAACCCTAATTCTCAAATCCAACTATCCAAGGTTTTGTTAAAGCAACAACCTTGAATCAAAGAAATTAACAAACCTAATACAAAATTAGAATCAACCATACATAAAGGCTAAAATTAGATTACTCTGACTTAAATATCTATCATCAAGATTTGTAACCTTTTTCTGAATTGGCACAATTCAATTTGAAAGGTTTGATTGAATAACTTAGATGCAATCATAAGAATGGCATATAACTTAGAAATTACAAAAATGCACTAAATTTCATTCACCAAAATCTATTTTTTACGTAATAATTTGTGGTATTTATAGTCTCCTCATAAAAATAGAGTAAATAAGTTAGTCACCATTCAAATGTGAGTAAAGAAGTTAGTCACCATAATTTACTCCCACCACTCTGAATCTCCAAAAAAAAAAAAAAATAATAATAATAATAAAATAAAAATAAAAATAAAAGATTTTGACAAATAACCTCCCACCCTTTTCTCACCTCAATAAATTAAGAAATTAAAAATAATAAATAAAATTTTCTAACACATTATCAAACAAGAATGATAAGTCACTTTAACAACTAACTTCCCACCCTTCCCACCCCTATAACAACTTCATCCGCTACTTCAACCGTGCAAATATTCACTTCCAAAGCTTTAAATGGTCATTTCTAAATCGAATCAACTTGTAACACATGAAATAATGGTTGAACCGAGCCTATCCAATTTTGTAAATGAAGAATGAATGTTTGTTGAATCTTCATGGTCTTAGATCGTGTAATAGGTCCAATTGGAAGGTTTGGAACACCGTGATCCTTATCGTCTTTCCCCTCTTCAAAAGGATTCGTCATCTAATCAGTTAAATCATCACCTACATCAAAAGGACTCTAGTCAGCAACATTGAAAGTAGAATGTACTTAAAATTCTCCAGAAAGATTAATTTTATAGGCATTGTTATTAATTATTTCAAGAACTTAATAAATATCATCCCCTCTTGAATGTAACTTTATTTTCCTTTGAGATGGGAATCGCTCTTTGCGAAAATGTATCCAAACCCAGTCACTGAGTTGAAAAATAATTTCCTTTCGTCCTATGTTAATTCTTAAAGCAACTTTGAAATTTTGTTTCACATTTCTCTCCACCTCTTTATGTAATATTTTGATCAAATCTGTCTTGCTTGTGGCTGCTTCACTCGCAAAAATATTAGAATGAATAAGAAGCAAATCAAGAGGCGTAAGGGAATTAAATCCATAAACAACTTCAAAAGGAAAACAATGAATGGTACTATGAATTGTTTATTATACGTAAACTCTTCAAATTGCAAACATTCATCACAAGACTTAATATTCTTAGAAATAATAGCCCTAAACAATGTTTCTAATATTCTATTAACCACGTTTTCCCATCAGTCTGATGATGATACGTAGTTGAAAACAACTTGGTACCCAATTTACCCCACAATACTGTCTAAAAGTGACTTAAAAAGGTAACCTCCTTGTCACTAACAATTATTTTATAGATTCCACTTAATCTTACTACTTTCTTAAATAATAAATTAGCAACATGCTTTACATCATCCGTCTTGTTGCATACAATAAAATAAAAAAATTTAGTAATGTGTCTGACACAACAAAAATACTATCATTACCATTTTTAGTGTGCACCAAACGAAAAACAAAATCTATAAATATATTAGTCTAAAGTTCGTTGGATACATTCAAAGGAGTATACAATCCATTTGGTTGTGATTTAGATTTAGCTTCTTTGCATTTAAAATATTGGCTACAAAACTTATGAACATTGTGCTTCATCTTTGTCCAAAAGAAGTGTTCATGCAACATCTTGTAAGTTTTGTTAATCTCAAAATGTCCCAGTAAGCTGTCACCATGTGCTTCTTTTTACGTGCAAATCTCTTATAGAGCATTTAGTAATACAAATCTTACTTTTCTTAAATAAAAATTCATGAAACATAATAATCATCCCCAGCTCTTTTCACAAGATAAGATGCATCATCTTTATATAATTCTTTAATATACTCAAATACAAGAATTTTTGGACTAAGAGAAGTAAAGAGATTATACCTTCTAGATAATATATCAGCTACCATATTATCTTTACCTTGCTTATATTTGATAACATACGACAATATTTCAATAAACTTCACCCTCTTTGCATGCCTATGATTTAGTTTGCTATGACATTTAAGATACTTCAAACTTTCAATGAATAGAGTGGATCATAAATTCTCTAAGCCATAAGTAGTATTGTCACACTGCAATGTGCGGACTAAAGCAAACAATTCTTTACCATAGGTAGAATAGTTCAATGTTGTCCCATTTAGTTTTTCACTTAAATATATTAAAGGTTTTCCATCTTGCATCAAAATAGCATCTATGCCCAAACCACTTGCATCACACTCCATTTCAAAAGTTTTATCAAAGTTATGCAAGACAAGTAATGGTGCACTAGTTAATTTCTTCTTAAGCTCATTGAATGCATTCTCTTGCATATCCCCCACTTAAAAACAACATTCTATTTCACTAAATCATTCAAGGGTGCAGCTACTCTGGCCCCGTTGGTCTCCATATTCAGAGACGGTAAACGCCGGTAGGTTGCGGTAGTGGGTCTTCGTCTCCGGTGTGGGTATCATACTGCAGCAGAGTTAATCACCGTCGTCGTGGGTCTCCCGATTTGGAGGTCGAAAACACCGTGACTGGTTTTTCGCATCTCCGTCGAGGGCATTTCTTCCGGGTGACTTGGAACAGCAATTGGCTGGTGGCTAATGCTCTCAGTGTTGAAGACGGTTCGGAAATGATCATAGATTTATAACTAAAAAATACATTTTCATTAACATGACTACTTGTGGGCGCTTGAAGCAAACCCATGATGTTATGTTCAAAGTAGACAAACATCATATAACATTGTAGAGATTCGTGATTAGTAACATGGTATCAGACTATGAACTTAACTTAGCTATGTCGAACAAATTGTGTATTTTATTCAAGGTCTCCGAAGAAAGAAGTCGAGTCTCGATTAAAGGGAGTTTCTTTTAGAAATCCATAGGCTTCAGGGAGGCTCTATGGTGTATTTTGTTCGAGGGGAGGCTCTATGATCATAGGTAATCTATAGGCTTCAAAGGTGGCTCTATGTGGTGTACTTAATGAGAGGGGAGACTCTGTGATGATGAGTTTATAAGCAAGGAAGTCAAAACAAAGTCACAAGAGTTTATGCTCTAGACAATGTAATACTATTGTAGACAATATCGTAGCTTTATTTCAATAAATAAATTCATGATTCTCTCACAAACTTTATTACAATTCATAAATTTTTTAAAACCAAATCTCTTCATACCACCCAAGAATCATAAGGCTTTTCCCTAGTATAGTTGATAGGAGGATCATAATTGCAAACAACAAACTGAGAATTAGCCATGCAGGGCACTCTAGCACATCCAAGCCGCACCGAGCTCTGCCACACAATCTGAGTGTAGTGCCCACATTCACCACCCACGCATTTATTCGACGCATGATCATATAGCGGCTTCTCGTTCGCCCATAGCTTCACTGCATCCACCCCAGTAAACTCAGGGTAGTAGCCCGCGACTATGTTTTTCCCGTACGGCCCGGTTGAGTGAATCATGGCACAGTCACCCTTTCTTTTTTCCGCATAGGCTTGAGCGTACGTGGCCACGGTGTTGCTCCATTGCATGGGGCCGACGCTGACCTGGGCTCGAGCTCGGTTGTGAAGCGCAAGGTAGTCACCGGAGGCGTTTTGAGCGTTGGTTAGGGCGAGGAGGAAAATGAAAGTGGCCATGAAAGCGGCCATGATCGGAAGGGTTTGAGTCCACATAATTCCGATGAGAGATGAGATGAAGATTGAGAATGAGGGAATGATGTATATAGAGATGGAAAACTTAATATGGAATGTGATGGGGAAAACCATGAATTATGAACTAATTATGCCAACTTGGGAATTCAAAGAGAATAAATTCATTCTCCCTTCCATGTTTAATTACAGGCTAGATTTTTGTTTTGATTAGGTTGAAATAAGTGAAAATTTTCTAGATTTAGCTAGTTTATGAATTTTTTTTTAAGGATTAATGAAACTTAATCCACCTGATTATGGTTAATCTTAAAAGATACATTTGTACTTGTAGGTATATATTTATTGTTTTATTTAGTTTCATAATTTTATTTATTTATTCTTCTCCAATTTTTTAAAATATATATTAAAATTGAATTGGTTAATTACATGTTCAAAAATAAGTAAATAATGTTAACATTTTCTTAAAATTCTGAACGGAGGAGCAATAATATGGAGAAGCATAAAGCAAGGTTGCATTGCTGATTCCACCATGGAGGCTGAGTATGTTGCTGCTTGTGAAGCAGCGAAAGAATCTGTATGGCTTAGGAAGTTCTTAACTGATTTGGAAGTCATTCCAAATATGCATCTTCCCGTCACTCTTTATTGTGATAACAGTGGAGCAGTTGCAAATTCAAGAGGACCAAGAAGCCATAAGCGAGAAAAACATATTGAGCGCAAATATCATCTCATAAGGGAGATTGTGCAACGAGGAGATGTGATCGTCACACAGATAGCTTTAGAGCACAACATTACCGATCCATTTACAAAGTCCCTCACGACTAAAGTGTTTGAAGGGCACCTAGTGAGTCTAGGACTACGAGTTATGTAATCTTAGGGCAAGTGGGAGAAAAGGCATGAGTATGTGATGCCCTAGTTTATTGTATTTCTCTCTATTCAACGTTATAAAACCCGAGTAGAGTTTTAGTCCAAATGGGAGTTTGTTGGGTTTTATGTCCTAAAACTCATAGTTTGTAAACAAAAACATCTATAATTAAAGATAAGGATGGATGAGTAAAGGAGCAATGGAGGGGAAGAGTTGAAACAGATTGTCTAATTATTTACTATAACAACCATAGGTTACATATTATATTACATAATAATATTCTTTTATAAAAAAAAATACTATATTTCATCTTTCACTAATGATGTTACAAGTTATGAAATGCCAATCTTGTAAGATGACAATTTGGTAACTTGTAAATTAAGTTATATTTAGATTAGCAGTTTAACGGTTAAAAAAACATGGGGACAGAATATATCTGTTCTCTTTCTCTACTTACAATTTTTCTAATAGTTGTTGGGTTTATTATAACACATTATATTAGAGGTCAAGTTAGCCGTCCAAAGACAATGAAAGTTTGAATTAAGACGGGCGAGAAACGGGCGAGAAAGGAATGAAATAGAGAATTATGCTAAAAAAAAGTTGAATCCAAAGAGGCATCCAACCATTTTATTTAATAGAGACGGGTAAAAACCATAATTGATCACTCTCTAGCAATCATGCAAGCAAAAACAAAAGCAAAAATGAGACATTAAACTATTTTATTTAATGGAGACTGTGATAGAAACCAGAATTGATTACCCTCTAGCAATCATAAAAACAATAGCAAATATAGTTAAATGAGATTTATCCAATTGGAACACATTTAGAAGTTGATTGGGGAAACCTTTGTGAACATCTCTTGCTACAATCTTTAGGTACGCATCCTTCGTACAACTTCTATTTACATTGAATTGCATTGACGGACAACATGCATGCCACTGTCAAAAATCTAATAGTTATTAAACAAAAATGTACGAAATCCTTGAAAGTTATAAGATGTTTCAAAATCTAAAAAACAAACCTGAGAAAAGGAGGAAACCAATGAAAAATAGGGAGCAAAAAATTTTTTCATTTCCTATAAAAAGCAATGATAAATTGAATTGATTTGTGATTGAGAGGTAGGATACTTTCATTTTTAATCTAAGATTTATATGAAAATATTTGGTTTAAAAAATGGTAACCCATTAAGTTAATTTGTCTTTTATTTGGAAAGTAGGCAAATTATGACCGTGAATTGGTTCAATAAAAAAGTTATTTAATAATTTAAAATATTTATTAATGATAATATAATAACATTTTTAATTAATAAATATGTGGCATATATTTGCATTTCAAGACTTAATAGTGAAATCACTTACTAAGTATTTCTTGAAGTATAAGTCATGTGCTATTTTTACGTTTCAGGTAAAAGCAAGAAATCCTAATACAAATGACAGTGGCGACGCATGAAGACCATAGAGCCGGTTTTCATCTTATTTTATATTTAATTTTCACTTGCAACCATAATGACAAGTTGAATAACAGCAAAGTCACCTGGCCATTTTATTTAGGAAATTTGAGGAATTAAAGCATTACAATACGTGGATTAGTACAAGGAAAAGAAGGCATCACATCAAAACTCAATTTTCTTCACAAGGGAAGAAACAATGGCAAGCGAAGTTGGTGGGAAATTCAGGAGTTTCAACACATTGAGATGTTGAATTTGGGTAAACCTCTAGGCACTTTTTGTGACATCTAGTGGTGTCGCATGCATATTCGAACATCTTCACATCTCATTGTTTTGCGTGGGTTGCTAGAGGCACCATCCAACCAGCTGCACAAAATTTTAAAGTTATACATAGTCTAACACCCATCCAAGCTTACAACACAAAACTTAAAGGCATCGTACATGAGAGAATCAGAACAAGAACAAAGAGGGAGAAGAAAAGTTCGCCATCTCCTAAAATATCAGTGTTATAATATACTAAATTTATGTGTTTGAATGTAGAGTTGGTTTGCTCATTTGCCATTGTAGAGCCTGTATTTATATACACATTTTGTTTGACATATATGGTGAGTCAATAACTTTTATATCTTCATTGGAAAGTAGGTCAATTATGGTAGCTTCAAATCACAATGTAATGTAACTAATCTTTTCATGGCATGACTTTAACTACCTCGACCAGAGTAGTATGTATCGTTGTATAAATTACAACTATTAAAGATTCTGACATCCGAGTAAAGGAGTAAATGAATGAATCAAGACTAGGTCCAGATGAAACTAATCTTGAGGATAGGATGTTAAGAAAAGCTTAAAAAGATTTAAAGTTACTGTCCATTCCAATGGTAAGTGTGTTTTGTTTGTAACAATTCTATGTTGGATGATCTTTTCAAAATTTTCTTAGAATGCATGTAAGTTAGGATAAAACATGTTAGAATGGCTCGTGTTGGTCTATGGGAATAATCTTCACTCTTACAACCGAGGAATAAGTACTACAACAATTGCTTCATTTATAGCATTTGGTTATAGCATTTTTAAAAAAGAGCTATTAAAAATGTAAGAAAAAAACATGCATCACTACTTTTTACTTTTCGATTTGCACACCACGGGACTCACACTCTCGCTCCCACTCCTCTATTTTCTTTTTGTTATTCTCAATGAAGGCCCCTGGATTGTATCTATCTCAAATCTCCATTCTTTCTCATTTCAGTTTCATCTTATCTTATTGACCCAATATCTTTTCTTATTGTTATAGCCTTCTACAATAGATTTGTGGGTATTGGCCCGGAAGTGCAAAAGTACCGAAAGCACCAAACGCCAACCATTATTGAAAGCCATGAGAAATTCAGTAGGCTCCTTCCCTTTTCATGGCTACTAGTCTTTTGTTGCTGATATTAAAGTTTTGTCAGATACTCATTTGGTCGAATCTTGCTCTAGGTTTCCTTCATTCATCACTTCGTTTCTATTAGAAATTTTCTTCTTTACGATCTCTCTTAGGGTTTCGTTGGACGTTGCTCAACTAGGTTTATTGTAACGACCCTAATATTTTACCTATTTAATCTGAGGTCATTACTATACCTTGAAATGCGGAGTATACATTAAATGGGCTCTATTCATAAATGCGACTTACTCTCACCTTTTATTACCTCGTGATAGAGAAAACGATTACAAGGAAAAAGAAAAGAACATAATTCTTTACCAGTTTCAACTATCGCCTTTGTCTCATATTGAGCTCCTTCTGGGTGAACAAGTACTTGAGGCTCTTATGATCGGTAAAGACTTGTACTTTTTCCCCATTCAGGTAATGCCGCCACGTTTTTAGAGCAAACACTACCGCTGGTAACTCGAGGTCATGCGCTGGGTAGTTTCGTTCATATTCCTTAAGTTATCGAGAAGCATACGCTATCACCTTACCATTATGCATGAGCACACACCCCAAACCTTTCCTTGATGCATCACTGTACACCACGAGATTACCTGACCCGTCTGGAACTGTAAGGACTGGTGCCGTTTACCAATCTCTTCTTGAGTTCCTAGAAACTCTGCTCGCAAGCTGGAGTCCAAGCAAAGGGCTTGCCCTTCTTGGTTAGCTGAGTTAGCGCTGAGGAAATTTTGGAGAAATCCTGGACAAATCTTCTGTAATATCCAGCTAGCCCCAGAAAACTTCTCACCTCTGTGACTGTAGTCGGCTTTGGCCACCTCATCACTGCTTTTATCTTAGCTGGATTCACTATAACCCCCTTGCTTGACACCACGTGACCCAGAAATGCTACTTCAGACAACCAAAACTCGCATTTAGAGAACTTGACATACAACTGCTGGGCTCTCAGTATTGTCAAGACTTTTCTTAGGTGTTTTTCATGATCTGCCTCTGACTTAAAGTATACTAGAATGTTGTCGATGAACACTATGACAAAGGTGTCTAAGAATTCCTCAAACACCCTGTTCATTAGTTCCATGAAACATGTTGGTGTATTGGTAAGGCCAAAGGACACAATGAGAAACTCGTAATGTCCATAACGACTTCTGAAAGCTGTCTTGGGCATATCCCCTTCTCTAACCCTCAACTGATCATACCCGACCTTAGGTCGATTTTAGAGAAGACTCTTGCTCCCTGTAGCTGATCAAACAGGTCGTCAATTCTCGGGAGAGAGTACTTATTCTTTATAGTGACCTTGTTTTATTCCCTGTAATCAATACACAACCGCATGGACCCGTCCTTCTTCTTGACAAATAGAACAGGGGCTCCCTAGCGTAATACACTGGGTCGGATGAAACCCTTATCCAACAGCTCCTGTAACTGTTCCTTCAATTCCCTAAGTTCTGCATGTGCTATCCTGTAAGGTGCCTTGGAGATCGGCACAGTTCCTAGTTTTAAATCGATCCCAAAATTGACTTCCCTAGTTGGGGGCAAACCTAGCAGATCTTTCGGAAAGACATCTACGAACTCCCTGATGATGTGTACCGATGAGGTTATTTGTTTGTTACCATTGTCTAAGGTCACGCTTGCTAGAAATGCACTTACACCACTATGAATCAGCTTCTTAGGCCTTAGCGATGTTATGACGCTTGGGGCACCTTTGGAAGTGGCTCCCTTGTAGGTAAAGTTATCCCCTGACGGGAGCTTGAGAGTCACTATTTGAGTCTCGCAATCTATCAAAACGTGATTCTCGCCTAGCCAATCAATACCCAAGATGACATCGAAGTCTTGCATGCTTAACACTATAGTGTAGCTTCGATGACACGCCCTGATATTGTTACACCACCTCCCTTAACCCTATGGGTAGCTAGCAACACCTCTTGAGGAGGGTGGAGTAATCTCTAAAAGTTCTTTCTCTAGGTGTGCTAGCTCTACAAACTTCTCAAATACGAATGAATGCGTCGAACCCGAATCAAACAATACTAAAGTAAGATGGCCAAATACGGGTAGCGTACCTGTGACAACTGCGTCAGGCTGGTCAACTTGCCTGGCTATTGTTGCATGGGCTACAGCTCGCCCCTGCTGATGTTGAGCAGCTTGGCCCCTCTAATGCTGTACTGTAGGCCAGTTGACACGCTGATCGTTCCTCTGAGGGCAATCCACTGTAAAGTGCCCTACCTGGCCACATCTGTAGCAGGCGCCTATTCCTGCTCTGCATTCCCTCGTGTGAGGACGTCGCCAGTTAGGACAAAGGGTCATGTTCTGTACCGGGGCCCTTCTTCGTTTAGCAGTGCGGTCACGGGGCGGTCTACCAGTTATGAGGTGGCTAGAGTCCGTCACCTTTCCCAGGGCTGCAGTGTGGGATGATTGTGCTATTCCCAACTACAGCTTGTTGGTGCGGGACGCATCGAGTAGGGTTGCCACTTGAAGGGCTTTCGCATAAACGAAGGATGATTGGGATGCCACATTCCCCCTTAGTTCCTCCCTCAGGCCAGCGATAAATCGTTCGCCCTTCAACTCCTCAAAACTAACATAGGCTAGAGAAAACCTTGTCAGCTTATTGAACTCCAAGTCATATTCCTCCACTGATCTGTCTCCCTGTTTCAGTGCGAGGAATGTTGTCTGCATTTTCACTCTGGCAGTGATTGGGTAATATTTGTGGAGGTACGCATCTTTAAACTGACACCATGTAATAAACTCTCCTTGTGGTATGATGGTCTTGTAAGCACCCTTCCACCAGAAATGCGCCTCTCCTTTCAGCATATACGTCCCACAGTGGACTTCATACTTTGGCGGGCTATTCATAAAATGAAAGGTTGTTTCTATGGCCTCTAGCTAGTTCTCAGCGGGAATGGGATCCACCTTGCCTCTGTCAAAGGAAGGCGATTTATGACTCTAAAAATCTCTTAAGTAATGGGACTCCACAGTCATAGTCCCTGAATCCTTGCCGCCTTGCCCTGTTGACTTATTAGCCATCATGGTTTGTATCATCTAGTTCGTCAAAGCTTGATTTTCTATCGAAGTCATCATGAACGTCTAAAACATCTCGGCTGTGGGCATGGCTAATGGTTGGTTTAACGGGACTACTGTACACGGGGTTGGACCCGATGGGACCTCCTTGGAGAAGGGAGCAGTAGGCTAAAACATCTCTGCTGTGGGCATGGCTAATGGCTGGTTTTACGGGACTGCTGTACACGGGGTTGGACCCGATGGGACCTCCTTGGAGAAGGGAGTAGTAAGGGGTGTATCAATAAGCCTTCAGGCCTTGGCCTTCCTTCGGAGTCTTTTTGTTCTTGATGGTTGTGGTACTGTCCCCTCGCTAGTTTGGGGCGTATCCCCAGCCTCCTCCTGAAATTCAGGTTGTTCCTCTTCAGGTGTTGGAATCGAGGTGTCCTGAACTTTCTCTCATCTTCTCCTTCTGGGTCCAGGCCCTACATATGGTTCGTGTCTCTTTGGTGCCATTATCTACCACAATAGAAAAAGGAACTATGGTTACAATTCATTCTTAGCACATCTCCTAGGTAATGTGCGATTATAATGCCATAGTCGGTCATGGTATACTATAAAAATACTAGCTTAACCTTTGTCTCTATGTTTCCGTCGCGTGAGAACGTATGGTCGTGAGCGGCATGTGTTTGACGAGCGAAGTCACAGAGGACACGACTCTCTATCCTAAATGTCTACAGGACCTTTAACCTGACTGCTTTGATACCAAATTTGTCACGATCCAGTATTTTACTACGGACCGTGACTAACGACAAGGCACAAATGCACAAAGTGATTTAAATATGAAATAAAGAAAATCCTTAAATTCCAATAAAGTTTTTGGACGACAAACAACAGACACATGACAGTTTGGAAATAAATTTCGAAAGAATGCAGATACAATATAAAGATTGGACTGACGCCCCGTGACAACCCGTTCCTTTGTGACAATCCCTATCTCCATCACGCCCGCCGTTGACAAATGCCTCGTGCTCTTGAAAAAAGGAAAACATAGCAAGGATGAGTCTAAAAATTATACTCAGTAAGCCACCTACTTGTAGGCTCTCTTCACGTCTTAATTTAACAGGTTCTCACGGTTTCCTGATTCGATTCTAGGACATCTAGTTCTAATCTTAGTCCCTTGGAGCTTGCCCCTTGGGTTTCACCGGTTTGTCGTCCTTTTATTAAACGCCTAGAGGTTCCTTACGCCAAGCTAATATGGTTGGTATCTCTCTATGAGGTGCTACCTCTACATGGCTACCTGGGACTACATGGTATCTAGCCTAGGGGTGTGTTGAATACCCCTGAGCCCATATTGTCCCTCTATGGGGGGCGTGACCCAACCCGTTCTCATGCAGCTAATGAGCTGTACGATGTGGGGACACATTTTCCATGCGACATTGGCTAAGAGCAGTAAGGATTGATCAGGGACCTTTGGTCCTCCCACGAAACTATAGATACCGTTCTCAAGCTAGCAATCTATGAACACTCTTGAGGTACCTTGTTGCCATGGTAAACCGCTAAGTTCCTAGGAAAAATTACGTCTGGCTAGAGCGACATATCGCTTCTAACAGTAATCCCTTAAGCTTATCATAGAAATGGGCCCTAGCAATTAACAGAGTGTGCATGCAACCGTCTTCTAACATCATAATATATAATTCATGCAAACTAGTCATACCGGCTCAACGGGGTGATGTCTTCCATCAAGCACCCAGAGCACGAAGTTCGCGCTCAATGGGGCAAATTTGTCCATCAAGCACTCGGAACACGGCATACACAATTCCAACATAAATTAAACGCATGCATACATACGGCATAAGCTTAAAGCATACAAACAACACTCAGATAATTCACCCATTACACTCATAGCAATCAATTTGGCTAATATTTTACATGGAGAGCTAATCTGAAACAAAATTACTAGCATGCATGCAATCCAAGCGAATCCTACAAGTATTTCTTCCTAAATACCAGGTGGTGACTTACCTGGTTGACGCATGCCTTTTTGCTAGCGTTTCTTTGGCCGTCAGGTGTCTAAAAATACTGAGTTCTTTATATTAGGTCCCTATTCACGTAAAAGTAGTATTGGAACTGGAGCTGGGACAAAAATTGGGCAAACGAGGGCAACCAGGCCAAAACGGCCATTTCACGCGCGCTCAGGCGCCAGCAGTGTGCTGACCACGTGCGTGGACGTGTGCTAGTCGCAGGCCACATGCGTGCCTACCACGGGTGGCAGCCCCTGCACAGTCGTGGGTCTGCCGGTCTGGTTTGGCTCAGCTCGGCTCACATTTGCGGTTCGGCTTGACTTTTCAGGTGACACGTGTCGTCGCCTCGTTGGAGCTGCGTTGCTCCAGTCGAAGGTCGACGTGTGTCTAGTGTCACAGTCATGCTCGTCCAAGGCGTGTTGCCCATGACAAGCCCAACCCTTTATGTCCTTACATATTCTAGTGTTTTACTTTTGTATTTCTAGGAAGTATGACGTTTCAGAAATATCATGTCTAAGCCTGTTAGACATGAAATGCCTCAGAATGTACTATAGGGGATATGACCAGTTGTCAACTTGTCCCTACCCAAGGTTATATACTGTAAGCCGTTGTTATTTCTCTCTTGCTTGCTTATATAACGTCTCTTTCAAAAATCTCTTTATGCTCTCATTTTCTAAAACCTTCTCTTAAAACTGAGGCCAGAGGCTCGAGCATACGTCGCTGGGCCGTAGCCAGACCTTTACCGCTTTGATGTCTACGTGGGTATAAGTATATTTATCCCACCATTTGATTTTGATAGTTTTGAAGACCTGTTTTATTTGGTATTCGGTTTCTTTAATTTGAAAATTCCAAGTTAAAATCCAAGGAATTTGAAAGTATACGCAAAAGCGCATGGTTAATGGAAATAGGATTTTGAAAATATTTTGAACGAAGTAGTGGAACGATTTCTGTATTGGAACTGGAAATATATCTTTGGCTGATCCAAAGATTTTCCACCATTTGATGAACCAAAATGGGTAATGAATTTTATGAGCATTCTGGCAGAATTGAATAAACCATGAGTGGTTGTAATTTTGATACCAAATGACATTGAACCATGCCATCTGATAATCTCTGTATGAGTAAGAATGAGGAACAAAGGGTTTTGAAAAGGTCTTTTCCATGTATGGATCTTGATTCCAATACGTCGGATTCATGACTTTGAAAATTTTTAATTTTGAATACGTGATTTTCGAAGGATCATCGCGACTCGGAATATGAGTAATTTCAACGGATTTTGTATCAACAAGAATGAATTCATAAAACCTTCTGGTCTTATGAAGATCTTCTGGGATATAAAAGAATCCCGATGGATAGGCCTTTTTGACGACTTCTCCGATTTTCGGGTCGTCGTATTCTGGTTCTACCAGATCTTCTTGTATAGACACAGATTTTTGAAAATAGGTCCTGATTTCAGGAACTGGAGAAAAACGAACGGGAACAACTGCGTTCGAGTAGGTTGAGGAGACAGTAGGTCCCTTTGAAGTGGAAGAGACAATAGGTCTCAATGGAGTAACGGCAGATGGCCATGTTGAAGAGGCAGAAGGCCTCGTCGGAGTGATAACTTCCGCCTGTTTTTGAGAAAGCTTTGCTTTAGATCTGGTCACCAATGTGAAACCAGCATCCATCGCATAGCTGTCGGATGTCATTGAAGTAGGTGTGCTTGAAGAAGCATTGGGCTTCTTCCCTTTTTCGATCACTTTCTTTCCGGTCATTGCTGGGAGATGGAGATTGGTTAGGGAGAACTTTTCTTTGAGAGTAAGAACTCTCTTGAGAGGTAATCTGCCCAGGGGTTTTCGACCCCTTTTATAGGCAAAACTTGGAAGTCGAAGCAAGATAAAATGGCTTGCCATCTAGCAAAAATTTGTTTAGACACAAGATTCTTGACATCTTTTTCTAAAACAAATTTAGATGCCGTTGAATCTGTTTTGATAACAAAGCTTTTGTTAATTAAATCACTTTGAAATTTTTGTACACAAAGTACTATTGAAAGTATTTCCTTCTTTACTGTTGAGTAATTTTTTTAGTAGAATTCCATATTCCCGAATGAAAACGGACAATGGACTCTTTCTTGTCAAGGGACTGTTTCAGGATTCCTCAATATCCAATATCGGATGTGTCGGTCTCCACTATTAAACTAGCCTTTGGGTTTATCAGCGATAAACACGGAATTGACTTGACAAGGGATTTGATTTTTTGGACTGTTTTGGTGTGTTCTTCAGTCCAGGGCTTTGGATACTTTTTGAGTCTTTCAAAAAGTGGCTTGCAGATGGGTTTGATATTTTGAAGGAAATCAGACACGTAAGTGAGACATCCCAAAAATCTTTGTAGTTGGGTTTTATCTGTAATTTGGTCTGAAAAGTTTGAGGTAAACTCAATGGACCATTGAATGGGTTTAATTAGACCCAAATGAATTTCAAATCCAAGAAAACGGATTTTTGTTTGAAAAAGTTTAATTTTGGGTTTAGACACAACTAAACCGTTTATTTTGACTGTCGTAAAAAATGTTTGAAGATGCTTAAAGTGTTGATTGATCTTTTGAGAAAAAAATCAGAACATCGTCAATATAAACAATTGAAAAGTCTTGAAAAGGATTGAAAATATCATTCATAATCTTTTGAAATTCGGATGGAGCGTTTTTTAGCCCAAATGGCATAACGTTCCATTCGTATTGTCCGAAAGGGACATTGAAAGCCATTTTGTACTTGTCTTTTTCTGAAATCTGGATTTGCCAAAATCCTGATTTCATATCAAATTTTGAAAATATTTTTGCATTTGAGATTCTTTGCATTAAATCTGATTTATTTGGAATTGGATATCTAATCCATTCCAAAACCTTATTTAAGGGTTTGTAGTTAATTACCGGTCGCGGGACTCCACGTTCTTTTTCTGCCTGGTTGTTGACGTAAAAAGCCGCACATGACCAGGGTCTCTTTGACGGAGTAATAAGACCCTTCTGCAAAAGATCATTGATTTCTGCTTTGCAGAATGTTAGTAATTCTTTATTCATTTGAATAGGTCGGGCCTTCGTAGGAATATTTTTCTCCTCGAAAGTTTTGATATAAGGAAGATCAACTCTGTGTTGCTTCCTATTCTAAAAGGCATTAGGGATAGTTGAACAAATTTCCCTTTCTTTTTGAGTTTGTAAAGTTTTGATTTTAGACGGGATAGTCTTATTTTGAATCTACTCTTATATTCTATTAAATGAAATTTTTTCCTTTAACAAAGAAATTTGTTTTTCTTTATAATTTAATATATTTATTGATTGAATAATTGTATTCTTTTGAAGGTTATTTATTTTACTAATCCTTATGGGCGAAAGGAAATTAAATTTTATTTTCTTTCCTAAAGCATTTGACTCTAATCCTTTTTCAGTTATTTTAAAAGGATATAATTGAGTAATGAAAGGGGTACCTAGGATTAACTCTTGTCAAGTCCTTTACTAATAGGAAGGAATTTACGAAGCAAATTCCATCATTGTAAACATGAACTTTTGATAGTTTGTAATTAATTTTGAGTTTGTTGTTGTTTGCACCTCTAAAGCCCTCACTAGTTTTTTCAAAATACATTGTAGGTATTAGGCCTTCTTGAATGCAATTTTGATCGGCTCTAATATCGATGAGAGCCTTTAGTGTGATTTTGAAATCATAAATTTTTAGGAGCGTACCATTTTTGATATTGAGAAGTGGTGATGGCTCCAACGAAGGAACTTTGAAAATCTTCTTCGTCCAGGTTCGGTTGCGCCGTTTCCCTTTTTTCGGGCAGCCTTTCCTGAAGATTGAGAATTTCTTGACGAAGCATAAAAGATTCTGACCTGGTTTCAGATCTTAACGCCTGTACCTCTTGTTTGAGTAGTGAGTTCCCTCGATTTTTCAAATCTTTGGAGAACAGATTGGAGTATGTAGGGATTTCTTTCTTCCCTTTCAGGTGGCTTAGAGATTGTCATGGCATCTCTAAGTCGTTGAGAAATTTTCTGTTGAATTTCTGGATCTTGAACTTTTTCTACTACTTCGAGTAGAATTTCTTGATCCTTTGTGAGGACATTTATGCATCCTTCGCATGTCCTTTTTTCCTCCTGTTTTGATTCGTATTCTGTGCTAGAATATGAATCGGATTCTTCTTGGAGTTCAAGGATTTCTCCCTCGCTTGATTGCTCTGAGTCGATTAGGGTCAGTCGTAATAGCTGATTTTTCAGCTCTTGATCTGTATCCAACTCATTGATCTTTCCTCTGATTGGACACTTGTTAGCATAGTGTCCTTCTTCACGACATTTGAAGCAAGTTTGCTTTTTCTTTCCTCTATGAATTTTCGTAGGAATATACTTCCTTCTTGAATACGTTGGCTTTTGAGACTGCACGGGTTTATTCCGATATGTTTCTCTAGGCCTGTATGAATGATAAGGTTTTGGATGCGTCTTAACCTTCTTTTGTTTGGAGGTTTAGGGAGCTTCTATCCTCTTGCATCCATATTGATCGCAAAATCTTCCAAGCTCTTTTCTGTTTGATATCGAAGAATTGAGCTTGTTTTGATTCTTTGACTCATTACAAAGTCTGAGTCCTTCTTCTATGATGAAGGATGCTATAGATCCGTATGACAAAGTCTGCCATGGAATTGTTCCATTATACTTTGTCTTAAGACCATCTTTGATCCTCCTTGAGAAGTGTTTTGGTAGTCCATTGACAAAAATCTCTTTCCAGAATTCCAACGAACTATCTGTTCTAATAAGAACTTTGCTAAAGTACATGTCTTTGTACCACCTGAAATCACCTAAGGTAGGGCATTTCAGATTCATGAGTATCTCGGCGGATCTCTCCTAGTATTTTAGAGGGTCGCCGACGAAGAATTCTATGAGGGTATATTAGGGTGTTGACAGCATCCTCTACCCCTTCATGTTGTACTTCGGTCCTAGTTGATGGACCTTCTTCTTTGATGATTTGAGTAGTTGGCCTAATGACATAGTGGTTTAATATCTGTTGGCGAGTTGTTTCGTTGAGATATTTGTCCCACCAGTCTTTGAGTTGCCCGGTAAATTCGGTTACTAAAACTTGAGCTATCTGATGGTCGAATTTATGGCCCTGTAATTTATACGCGCCTGCGGCCATCATCATCTCATTGACAACATTCATTATCAGATAGTCAGACAATCCATCAATATTCCATTCATAGATCGCTAGACCATCTAATGAGCTTGAGTTTGTAGTGTCTTTTCTTCGAACTCGATATCCAAAAAAGACGGTTGAGGATACCAGATTTTCTGATTACTGGTATTATTTTGACTTCTCTCTCATTGTAGAGATCCTTTCAATTCGATTGTAGAAAGGTTCTTCTCTCTCATTTGCAATCTCGTCTTCGGATTCTTGGTTCTCGCCGTCATTGTTAACGACATTGACAGATGAATCTTGAGGCGTCATGGCGGGATTTAGTATCCTGTCCAATTTTTCCTCTATCTTGGCCATTGCAGCCTCTTCTTTTGAAATCTTTTTTGTAAATATTTCGAGATTTGCCGGTCTGAGTATTTGTATTGACTCATCAACCTTTGGTACAGAGCTGCTTGCCTGTTCCTGCTGAGTACCTGATTTCTTTGAGATTTTTCCCTCGATACTCTCAAGTTGAGTAACGATCGTGGATAAAATCTTATTTGAGTAATTATTTTGATGTTGGATATTTTTGATATCCTTTAGGGTCGGATTCCCCTTTTCTAGTCCTTCTGGAATATTTTTGAAAGGACTAGCTTTGACCTTTTCTCCGTAGTAGTTGTCGAATTCGACTTCTTCTAACGGAGGATGTTTCGAATATACCTCGCCCCTTTTGGTAGTCTTCCAACTCCTCTGAGTCAAGGTGCATACCTGCAAAATATTTTCTTCAAACCATTCGAAGAATGGTATATTTTCTTCGATGGCTTCCATATGAGAATACCACTGAGCTCTTAATTCATTTCGCTCAGCCTCTTTGTAGGTTTGGAAGAAGGCATTTCTTTTTGAAGAGTTGGTGGTTGACATAAAATCTGCTTTCAAAAATTCTTTGTCTATCTGGAAATCAGCTATAATGACATTTAGTTGACTTTCGTAAACGGATTGAGTATCCATATCCGTATGGGTTGGAGACCTTGAGCCATCCTCATAGTGGATTGATGCCCTCTTTTGATCATAACTAACCTCTTTTACTTTTAAGGGGTCATACATCGATCTTGATATTCCTAAAGTACTTGGTCTAGAACTCAAAAATTCCTTTACTTTTGATTCTGATGAAGGTTCTTCGCTGAATTTTATTTCAACGCTTTCATCGTCATGTTCGATGATTTGGACTGGGTTTTGAGAATCTTTTCTTTTTGGAAGATTTGCATCTTCTATTTTCCAGAGAGTGTTTCTGGTTATTTGATCCCAAGAGAGTGTTTTTGGGACAGTCACTGAAGATTTTCCAATATTCGCTTCTATGAGCATAGTCGATCTTTTTGGTGAGGATCTTAATGCTCTTGGAGAAATATTTGTATTCATGAGCTTATAATAAACCCTGAATATGACGACTGAAGAATGAGTTTCAGCCTTGATGTTTAAATTTTTTTATTGTAAATCCAGCATGAGAGCTGATAATATGTGTGGGTCGTGGAGTGGAAAGTAAAATTTGGATAACAATTGAAATAGACTGGTCCATTCTCTAGATTGGATTGAACCATTCCCAACAAAGAATTTGAGAAATCTTCGAGTCTCTTATCTCGTAAGGAGATAAGGACTGGGATATCTAATCCAAGTCTGAACAATGGTTTTACAGCGACTTGGACAAGACCGACATGGAGATAGTTAAACTCTTCACGATGTAGGAGTATAAGAGATCTTGAAAAAAAATTCAGAGATTCTCTATTGCTATGAACTGGGATGTTTTTCTCTGAGAATTTGATGCATGATTTTTGAGTAAAATTGAAGGTTGAAATTTGGTAGATAGTTTTAGGATCTACCTTTGGAATAGTCCAATTTTGAAGTTGATCTTCGATTCTGGCAATCTGATATTCTTGATTGACAGTATTTGAGATGGTGAGATTTTCTCCCCTTCCATGTTCATTTGGACTTTCTTCTTCATCAGTAGAGCATTTGAGATGGTTTGATCTTCTAAGCTTTTTGAGAAATTCATTCATAAGAAGATAGATAAAATAAGAGATAGAGTAGAATGATTTTTCTCTGAATTCTTCAATTGATATTCAAGAGAGAGCTATCGGGCGATCGATGCTCTCTTTACATTGATGAAGTCCTTTTATAGACTTCGAATTTGAACGTAAATTTGAAAAACGCCAACTAAGAGATAAGATCGAATCTAGCAGGACAGGACCCGAAGATCTGTGTCTATACCAGAAGCTCTGGTAGAACCAGAATACGACGACCCGAAAATCTGAGAAGTCGTCAAAAAGGCCTATCCATCGGGATTCTTTTATATCCCAGAAGATCTTCATAAGACTAGAAGGTTTTATGAATTCATTCTTGTTGATACAAAATTCGTTAAAATTACTCATATTCCGAGTCGCGATGATCCTTCGAAAATCGTGTATTCAAAATTAAAATTTTTCAAAGTCATGAATCTGACGTATTGGAATCAAGATCCATACACGGAAAAGACCTTTTCAAAACCCTTTGTTCCTCATTCTTACTCATACAGAGATTATCAGATGGCATGGTTCAATGTCATTTGGTATCAAAATTACGAGCACTCATGGTTTATTTAATTCTGCAAGAATGCTAATAAAATTCATTACCCATTTTGGTTCATCAAATGGTAGAAAATCTTTGGATCAGCCAAAGATATATTTCCAGTTCCAATACAGGAATCGTTCCACTACTTCGTTCAAAATATTTTCAAAATCCCATTTCCATTAACCATGCGCTTTTGCGTATACTTTCAAATTCCTTGGATTTTAACTTGAAATTTTCAAATTAAAGAAACTGAAGACCAAATAAAATAGGTCTTCAAAACTATCAAAATCAAATGGTGGGATAAATATACTTATACCCACGCAGACATCAAAGCGGTAAAGGTCTGGCTATCTGAGAATGGCCACCTTCAGGATTTATCCAAGAAGAGGACCTCCAAATTCCTAAATTCAAAGGCGAAGCTACTCGCTGCATTAGCCCAGACAACTTCAGAAGCTGATTTTCAAAAACTTCTTCAAGAGGCTACATCAGTCGGTTCGACGTCTTCTCCTTCTATTATAGAGGAAGAAGATGAAGACACGATTTATGATCTCAATGATCCATTTTTGGATTCTCAACCACCTTTGTAGATATCATCATCAATGACTGGATAGTCGGTAAACTAATTGTATAAAAAAAAAAAAAAAATTCGTGAGTGGAATATGTTCTCTGACATGTTCCACTTCAGTTCTTCAACTTTCCGTCTTTTGGAATTTTATTATTTTGGCTTTTTCTATTATTGGTGTAACTTTTTCATCATATTTTGGATGAATGTGGCATTTCTCTTTCATCAAATATAGCCCGGGCATATTCAGAGGAAGCTTCCAAGCATACGAAGAAGTTGGTCGACAAGAAGCGTCACCCCCTTCAATTCCGAGCAGGAGATCAAGTCCTCATCAAGTTGAGACCAAAACATATCAGATTTCGCAGCCGAAAGAACCAGCGACTAGTTTGAAAATATGAAGGCCCGGTTGAAGTCCTTAGAAAGATCGGGGCTACCTCCAACAGAGTTGCGCTACCCACATGGATGAAAATCCACCCAGTAATTCATGTGAGCAACTTGAAGCCTTATCACCCTGACCCGGACGACGACCAGCGACATGTAATCAATAGACCGCGCATCGATCTGAAACAAAGAGACAGTAAAGAAATAGAGGAGATCCTAGCCAACAGGGTTAGGAAGATAGGAAGACCCGTACGGACGATTCGTGAATTCCTTGTCAAATGAAAGAATCTCCCTACGGAGGAAACCAGCTGGGAACGCGCCGAAGATCTAGACTCCAGCGCCACCCACATCGCCAAGTTCGAAAGTAGTCGGCTGACAGGAACGTCAACTAATTAGGTGGGGGAGGATGTCACGGTCATGCTCGTCCAAGGCATGTTGCCCATGGCCGCATGCCCATGACAAGCCCAACCCTTTATGTCCTTACATATTCTAGTGTTTTACTATTGTATTTCTAGGAAGTATGACGTTTCAGAAATATCATGTCTAAGCCTGTCAGACATGAAATACCTCAAAATGTACTATAGGGGAATACGACTAGTTGCCAACTTCTCCCTACCCAAGGTTATATAGTGTAAGCCGTTGTTATCTCTCTTCTAAAACCTTCTCTTAAAACCAAGGCCAGAGGCTCAAGCATACGTCGCTTGGCCGTTGTCGACGCAAGAATGAATTGGCTTAGCTCACTTGTCGTTGGAAAGTGAGTGCCGCACAATCGCAAGTCTGCTGCCATTAAAAGTGCGAATGTGACATATAGCGCCTGTCACGCCGCCCTCCACTGCTCACCGGCCGACCTCTTTTTTTTTTTTTTTCTTTTTCTTCATTTGAAGGTCAGTAGTAGTCCTATGTTAAATCTTCATTTTATTTTATTAAGTAATATTAATTTGGTTACAATTATTTAGTTCCGAATTAGAGATTAAATGAAAAGAATTTTCTATGAGTTTTAGGAAATCACAACCAATTATATTTTAGATCTCCGGTTGCAATGATTTAGGTTGTCAATAATTTTATATGACTTATAGAAAAAGAATATAACCAAATGAATTGATTAAATTAAAAACTAAGAACATAATTGTCAACTAAATCAGAAGGAAGACAAAGGAAATAAGAAAAAAACTAAATAGAGATGGAAATCGAGAATACTGTTAACTAAAAAGAATACTGTTAAAGTGAATATGTATATTCGGTCAGATGTTTTTTAACGATTAAATTACTAATTTCGATATAATTTAATTTATAAGCTACCAAATCGTCGTCTTACAAGATTGATGTTTCATAACTTGTAACATCATCAGTAAAATATTAGATGAAATATAGTATTTTTGTTAGAAAGGAATATTATTATGAAATACAATATGTAAGGTATGGTTGTTATAGTAAATAATTGACAATTTGATTCAACTCTTTCTCATCAATCTTTATCTTTAATCATAAATGAAATTATTTGTGGATAGGTTGGTGGATTCAATTCGTATATTAACATAAATTAGTTATTAATAGAAATACATATTTTTTTATTTACAAAAATAATCAGAGGGAATATAATTCGAGAGTTCTCGAAACAATCGCAAGGTCATTTGTAATTAAATTTGCGGCATAATAATACATTTTTTTTTTAATTTAAAAGAACTTTTGATTTAAATAAGATTAGCACTCAAACAAAAAAAAAAAATTAAATAAGTCTTTTTTATTTTTTTAATGGATATGGAGGCTCAAAACTCACATTTTTTTTTACTAAATTATAAAAAAATTATTTTATTATTAATAGCTATTTTAAATTATTAAATCACTTTTTTATTATTATTATTATTATTATTTATTTTTGTAGGGAAAGAATTCATATATATATATATATATATATATATATATATATATATATATATATATATATATATNTTATTTATTTATTTATTTTTTTTTTTTTTTTTTGATCTAGTAGATAAGTAGTGAATGTAAATTTAATCTTTTGATGGATAATATATGTCTTAATAGTTAAACTATATTTAGGTAAAAAAGAGATGGTTCTACAATGTTACAATTCTTACCTACCTATTTTACGGTTAAATTTTTATTAAATATCTATTTTACCCTTTTGCTGTGTTGATGTCTATTTTGCCCTTGGCTGTATTGATTTGACATAACTCTTTGAGTTGAGGTGGCATTCGAGAGAATTTATACAATAGAGATGACTCTTTCCAAATATTTCTGCGATATAGTCACGTTACTTATTCCTTGGTTGTAAGGGGAGAATATTATTTCCACAGATCAACACGAGTCATTCCAATATGTTCTGTCCTAACTTACATGCATTCTAAGAAAATTCTGAGGAGGTCACCCTACGTACAATTATTACAAGCAAAACACACTAACGTTTGAATAGATAATAACTTTTAATTTTTTTAAGCTTTTTTTTAACATCCTATCCTCAAGATTATTTTCACTTAGACATAGTCTCCATTCATTCATTTACTCCTTTATTCAAGTGTCACAATCTTTAATAGTTGTAATTTATAGGACCATACATACTACTCTGGTCTAGGTAGTTAAGGTCATGCCATGAAAAGATTAGTTACATTCCAGAGGAGTTTGAAGCTACCATAATTGCCCTACTTTCCAATGAAGATATAAAAGTTATTGAGTCACCATATTTGTCAAACAAAATGTGTATATAAATACACTCTACAATGACAAGTGAGCAAACCAACTCTACCTTCAAACACATAAAATTTAGTATATTATAACATTGGTATGGTATTTTAGGAGATGGCGAACTTCTCTTGCTCCCTCTTCGTTCTTGTCCTGGTTCTCTCAGGTATGTATGGTTGTTTAGATGCCTTTAAGTTTTGTGTTGTAAGCCTGGATGGGTATTAAAGCATGTATAACTTTGAAAATTTGTGTAGCTGGTTCGATGGTGCCTCTAGCAACCCACGCAAAGCAATGTGATGTGAAGATGTTCGAATATGCATGCGACATCACTGGATGTCACCAAAAGTGCCTAGAGGTTTACCCAAATTCAACGTCTCAATGTGTTGAAACTCCTGAATTTCCCACCAACTTCGCTTGCCATTGTTTCTTCCCTTGTGAAGAAAAATGAGTTTTGATGTGATGCTCTTCTTTTCCTGGAACTAATCCACGTATTGTAATACCCTAAGTCCACACGTTTCCTAAATAAAATGGTCAGGTGACTTTGCTATTATTCAATTTGTCATTATGGTTGCAAGTGAAAATTGTGTATAAAATAAGATGAAAAGCAACTACCCTAACACCAGCTCCACGGTCTTCATGCATCGCCTCTGTCATCCCTATAAGGATGTCTTGCTTTTACCTGAAACGTAAAAATAACACATGACTTGAGTACTTTAAGAAATATTCCTTTAGTGACTCATAAAATATAAATGTATGCAACATATTTATTATTTTAAAAAGTTATTATATTATTAGTAGATATTTTAAATTATTAAATTACTTTTTTGTTGAACGAATTCATGTAGTTATCCATATAGTATATATATATATATATATTCTTACTAATGGAGATTTGACCCTAGTAGATGGTTCTCCAACTATTAAATCTATGTTACATAATAAGAGGGGCTCCAAAGGGACAATTCTTACCTATCTATTTTGACGTTAAATTTGTATTAAATTTCTATTTTGTCCTTCACTATGTGTTGATTTGACATAATTCTTTGAGTTGAGGTGTCATTTGAGAGAAGTTATACCATGGAGTTTGTTCTTCTAAATTTTGCATTCAATGACCTCAATATTTTGTGCATATAGTCACATTAGTTGGAGAGGGAAACTAAGCATTCCTTATAGGCATGTGAAAACTTCTCCCTCTCCGTAGTAGACACATTTTCAAACTATGAGGTTGACTACGATACATAACGAGCCAATTGGACAATATCTGCTAGTTGTGGGCTTGGACTATTACAAATAGTATCAGACCCAAACACTGAGCCGTGTGTCAGCCAAGATGTGGAAAACCTTGAGGGGAAGCCGAAAGCACAAAATATCTATTTTATATTTGTGATTAGAATATTAGCTTTGAAAAGCACAAAATATTTAAGATTGAATTACGAAATATTTAATCTCTTCTCCTAAATGTGTTGATTGAGAAGGTTAGTATTTTATGGGATGATAATATGTGAGGCGATTTTAATCTTGAGTGAGTTATGAACCATTCCTTACGGGAAACTTGTATTTGATTTGTATAGGTGAGAATGACTTTCACAACCGATTCAATGTCTACCATTTAAACTTGAACAATGAGAGCACACCCTCTCATTGGTATGACTTAGTTTATAGTTAATCGTAAAAAAATTGTTAATTAGACGAACACTACTCTTCACAATGGTATGATATTGTCCACTTTAAGCATAAGCTCTCATGGCTTTGCTTTGGGCTTCCCCAAAAGTTCAAAATTTCTCACTTATAAACCCATGATCATTCCCTAAATTAGCCGATGTGGGACTTCCATCATCCAATAGTAGTGATTACATACCTGAACACAACTTATTATAGGATACAAGAGTTCAATTATAGGTCGATAGTATATTGATCTATAATTAATGAATAAAAAAGAATTAATTAATTTTATATTATTAGAGTTTATAACAGGTCAAACGAACCTAAATTATAATATAAGTTTAAAAGATTCAGATTAATATTTAATAATTTTTTATATTAAATATAAAGGAAAAAATATTTTTTATTTGTAATCTTCGTATTAAGAGAGAAATATTTACAGAAAATTAAATATATATATATATATATATATAATTTATACTGCATCCAAATTTGATAGATATGTATTGAAATGTTTTATTTAAATATGACCTAATTAAAAAAATATTTTTATTATATTATATAATAAAGGTTGTTATTTTAAATATGACCAATAAATCTTTTAATTTTCTACCTTCAAGGCTTTTGTGTCAAGGAAGATAAAAGATCTACTAGAGCACGTTCAAGTCATAATAAGGATGTGAAAATCTCTCTCTAGTAGAGACATTTAAAAACGGTAAAATGACCATAAGTAACGAAATAAAACTGATAATATCTTGATTAGAACAAATAATGATATTGACATAATAACTTAATGAATTGACGATACGTAACGAACTAAAACAGCTAATATCTTGATTATAACAAATAACGATATTGACATAATAACCTACTTTCCAAATAAATGAGGAATTAACTTAAAGTGTTCCCATATTTGAAACCAAACATTTTCATATAAAACTTGGATTAAAAATGAAAGTATCCTACCCCTTTCAATCACATATCAATTTCAGTTTATCATTGCTTTTTATAGGAAATGGCAAAGTTTTCTTGTTCCCTATTCTTCATTGGTTTTCTCCTTTTGTTCACGTTTGTTCTTCTAGATTTAGAAACATCTTATAAATTTTCAAGAATTTTGTACGTTTTCGTTTAATAACTATTTAATTTTTGACAGCTGCATGCATGTTGTCAGTCAATGCAATACAATGCGAGGAGAAATTGTACGAAGGATGCATATCTAAATACGGTAGCGAGAGATGTAGATGTTTACAGAAGTTTCCCAAATCAATCTCTGAATTTGTTCCAATTGGACAAATCCCATTTAACTATATTTGCTATTGTTTCCATGATTGCTAGAACGTGATCAATTCTCGTTTTTATCATAGTCTCTATTAAATAAAACGGTTGGATGTCTCTATCAATTTAACCAATCACTTGTAACTATTTTATTTGTGCTTTTGTTGTTGATTCCATGATCGCTAGAAAGTGATTAATTCTGATTTTTACCCGTCTCCATTAAATAAAATGGTTGGATACCTATATGAGTTCAACTTTTGTAAGCATAATTCTCCATTTTATTCCTTTTCACCTTGAACTCTATTTTCATTTCGACTCTCGCGATCCTATTTGCACGGCTAACTTATGTGTTATAATAAACCCATCTACTATTAAAAAAGTTATAGGTAGAGAAAGAGAACATATATATTCGTTTAGTTTTTTAATCGTTAAACTGCTAACCTGAATATAACTTGATGTGTAAGCCAAATAGTTTAGCTAAATAATACATTATACAAGAGTGGTAAGTTCGAATTTTTAGTTGCTTATAGCTAAACAAATTCTTTGGCAACGAACCTCATTCATAATATTAATAAAAATAAATAACATTTCATATAGTATTTATATAAATTGTGCTGTAATTTATGCTTGTAGAAAAACAATATCCCTCCTGTTTTCATTAATAATTTGTTATAAAAGTATGCAAATAGAAAAAGATAATTTTTTTTAAAATATTTATCAAGCTTTCATCAAAATTTGGAAACAAACATACATAAAACTAAAAAGAGTGGTCGAAGCATTCATGCTTAACATCTAGAAAACTACATTCTTTGCAGCCCTTCACAACCTATCAAAACGTACTAACAATCAGTGCAACTCAACAACCATTGGATAAAGCTTTACAGCAAATAAATTGTAAACCAACACTCATTGTGCACCATCATTTATACATTGATATTGATCTGATTCTCATAAAGCCTTTGGCCAACAAAAAACTTATTTACTCGTCTTTTCTTTACCATTGCTAATAGCTAAATAATAGTGGAATCAAATAATTTATACATTGATAAGTCTGTATGGTGTGAATAAATAATTGATTGATAAGTCTGTATGGTGTGAATAAATAATTGCTATCACTAAAGAATGAAGTCTTTTTAAATGAAATGGTTCGGTAAGGAGTAAGAAAGCTTTAATTTGATCCTCTAATTGGAGGAAGTAGTTCATTCAAATAACTCGAATTCATCCTCTTATTCTTCTGTAATATGACAGCTTCACTTTGAGTAGCAGAGAAAGAAAGCGAGAAAGATGACACATTTGACCAATTAAGAGAAAGAAAGTGTTTAAATTTGCTAAAAGCACAACTTTGGAACTTGGAACAATAAGGATGATATGTTGATAAATCAAAACAAACATAGGGAAAACGATGTCCATAAAATTGGAAGATCTACTAAAGTATAACTCACAAAAGATTGAAACAGAGCCTAAGCTCCAAAGGTCGGTGACAAAGAAGTGAAACAAATTCTACAAAGAAAACAAATAACAACAAAATTCTATGAGAAATTACACCCTTGAATGTAACTAAATCTCTTAAATTAATCAAAGGGGCCTAAACAGAGAGAGTCAAACATCAAAACACAGAGAAACCCTAAACCCTAGAATAAGAAGAAAGAAGTATCCATCCAAATGTTTAAGAAAGAAGAACTAGATTTAGTGCTCGACTGATAATTGTTTGTTTTTTATACCAAAAACATAGTTGAGCAACATCCAACGAAACCCTAAGAGAGATCGTAAAGAAGAAAATTTCTAGAAGAAAATTTCTAAAAGAAACGAAGTGATGAATGAAGGAAACCTGGAACAAGATTCGGCGAAATGAGTTTCTGACAAAACTTTAATATCAGCAACAAAAGACTAGTAGCCATGAAAAGGGAAGGAACCTACCAAGTTTTTCATGGCTTTCAATAATGGTTGGTTTTTGGTGCTTTTGGTACTTTTGCACTTCCCGATCAATCCCCACAAATCTATTGTAGAAGGCTATAACAATAAGAAAAGATACTGGGTCAACATGATAAGATGAAACTGAAATGAGAAAGAATAATGGAGATTTGAGATAGATACAATCCAGGGACCTTGGTCGAGAATAACAAAAAGAAAAAAGAGGAGTGGGAGTGAGAGTGTGAGTCCGTGGTGTGCAAATCAAAAAGTAAAAAGTAGCGATGACTATTTTTTTTTTTTTTTTTACATTTTTAATAGCTCTTTTTTAAAAATGCTATAACCAAATGCTATGAATGAAGCAATTTGTTGGAGTGAATAATAACCTAAAGAATTTATAGTATATGGATAAGGTTGAGTGTCTTATCCTCGTAACACTATTGATACGTTATAAGTGATTTGATTTAATTCAAATCGTTTATGTGGAGACATGTGAGTAGGGGTATCCATTACAATTAGTTTGTATAAGAGTAGATTATGAAATATTTAATCTCTCTTTCTAAATCTATTAATTAAAAAGATTAATATTTCATAGAATGATCATATGGGCCTCAACATTGAGTTATGAACTCTTACATAACTTGTCTTTTGATCCACATGGGTGAGAATGACTTATGCAGCTGATTCAATATGCCTACCATTTTGGGACTTACCAAATAGAGACAAATAGAGAAATGGAAACATAATTTCACCAGATTAAATAATGGCCCCTCTCACTAGCCCAAAAGGGAATTGTTTTATAGTAGTAAAATGGACTACTCATCTACAATGTTATCGAAACTATTGCAAAAGTATTCATTTGATTTTCAAACTACTTAATTAGTTAATTTTGCTTGTTATTATTGTTGTTGCTGGTGCTATTACGCTTAACTGACTATTTCGCTTGATTGACCTTATCCTCCCCATCGTCGATTAATATTCCTTCATCCTTGAATTACCTTGTATGTGAAAGAAGATCCTCTTTAAAGAAAAAAACAAAGAAAACCCTGAAATGGGCTATAAAAGCTCGTAAAGATTCCTTTGACTTATGTGGTTTTGTTCCATAGTTCACTTAGGTTCAATTGGACCAATCTAATTCAACTCGATAGGTTCAATCCATTTTTCTTTGATCTTTTAACTTGTTTTGATTATACTATTATTTCATTTTTAATGATGTTAGGCTTGATCACGAATATTTTTTTATGAAATAAAGAAGAAAGGACAATAACTTCCGTCTTAAAATTTTTTAGTTTAGAAGTTTGGCTAGAGTACTTTTTAGATTATTAAAAAATTCAAACCACCATTGGAAATAATAGTATTTTAGATTGACAGTTTTTAAAATATATTATATTTTGCATATATTTTTAATTATAAGCCTTCTTATGTATATATATCGAAATATTATATTATGATTATTATTATCATAATGATAATTATCATTATAATTATTATCATTATTATCATTATTATATCATCATTATTATCACAATAATCATAATAATCATAATTATAATCATCATTATTATGATTATTGTGGTAGTCATTCTTATCGTCATAATCATCCTCATCGTCATTGTCATTGTCATTGTCATCGTCATCGTCGTTGTTATTATTATTATTATTATAATAATATAGATATAAAATTCAATCCCCAAATAGTTTGGGAAGAATTATGAGATAAATAAATAATTATTTATTTATTAATTTGTTTCATTATCATTTAGAATTAATTGCCATTTTTTTTATATATTTTTCTATAATTATCAAATAAATTAATCAACTATCTCTACCAATTTATTTCATTCATTTAGTACTTGTGTGGCAATTTATTTTTTTTTTTCGTATTTTTCTAAAGTTCAACTCTAACCATTCTCTCTTGTTTACCCTTTTGTATGGATGGTTTGTAGATCCTAAACCATCAATAAAATTTATTTATGATTGAATTATAAAAAAAATGGTTCATTTTAGAATGTGGTACTTAAGATAAAAAATGTAACTATAAAAATGAAATAAGCTTTTGACCTAGCTGCAATTACAAACAACCCACGAAGGATTGATGAACACAACTTCCTCGATGCATAAGAATAAAACTCTAGATTTTTTTGTAGAGTGGTCTATAGTTAATAAATGAAAATTAATTAGTTAAAATATTTAGTTAATTAATTTTATATGATTAAAACTTATAATCATTAAGTTCATAGGCCTATCAATTTAGTTGAAAAAGAAACTATTTAGGTTAATATTTAATATATTAGATATATTAAATAAAAATATATTAAATATATTTGAAATTGAAATGAGATTCAAATTAGTTCGATACATATTACAATATCTTATTACATTTGATATTATTTAAATAAATATATTAAATATTTAAATATATTACTTCACAAATAATGTAACGTCTTTAGATTTCTGTTTATCTAGAGTTGTTACCATCATTGTAACTTAATCATTTTGTGCGACAATAAGCGTTTAAATTTCATCATGAAACATAACTTCATCTTAAAACACTGTCATGGACTTATGTGTTCGAAAACCTGTTTAAAACGACACAACAAAATACTAAATGAAATAAAAAAACATTAAAAAAAGCAAATATTCTATTCTAATCTAAGTCTAAGAAATTAAATATAACTACCCTATTCATGTGCCATGGTCTCGAGTTAAGATGTCATCGTCAGTCGTACAAGGTTGTCTTGCATTTACCTGAAATATAAGTAACACGTGGCTTGAGTATTTTAAGAAATACGCAGTAAGTGACCCCACTATTGGGGTTAGATGCAAGCACATACAATCATGAGTGAGACCTATTATATCAGTCTATATTTCTGATGTGACTATCCTAAACATGTTAATTGGATATGTATTCACTGTTCTACACACGACCCACAGGTGCTAGTATGGACCCCATCAGTTGATTCGCACACCTCCTAGGCCCCCTTTCATAGTTGGGCGAGCATTCTCTGGGAGTTATTGTTTTCGGACATCCATTAGAAATAGCGACCGTCAAAGCATTATAATGAATATAATGATCGTTTTCCTACCTCGTAGTGTACGCATCCATACCATCATAAAAGAGGGGTATTTCCCCGATGCATGAACACACAATGATGCATGAGGTCCCAATATTTTTAATCATTGTCATGTAAGACAACACCTCTCATTTTCTTTCGTATCATGTTATTTTCGTCCTAGCTTTCCATGCATAAATTGAGGTTGTGCACCGTAGCGACACATCTTGTCTTATATCATTCATATCATGCATCGTGTTGCATTGTGTCATATCATATATATCTCATATCATCAACATATCATGTAATATCATATACTATATCGTCAAATGTGTTACAACATAACCTTTATCATATCATCAATACATCACATCAAAACACATGTCATAACATTCACGTATCATCTCATAGTCCCATTGTTTCATAGACCTATTATGGATTTATCCTTTCATATCATTTCATAAATATATCATAGTCATATCGTTTCATATACATATCATAATCATATCTTTCATAAATATATCATAGTCATATTGTTTCATAAATATATCATAGTCATATCGTTTTATAAACATATCATAGTCATATCGTTCCATAAACATATCGTAGTCATATGTCAAGCATATAACACGTACAAAACCAGGGGCACGTGTCATCATACAAACATTAATTCCTAACCGTATCGATAGTAAGGTCACTTACTTTGTTGACCTTAGCCAACGTTCTCCCTAAACTCGAGTATGTTTCTATTCCATCCCTCGAAGTTGTTCCAAATATCGTCGAGAGTTATTTCCTATTAGAACATTCATCTCGCTTCGTTAGTAATACGAATGTCTTATCTCAATTTAACTTAAATTGAGAAAACAGACCTTATACTGATCTTAATCGTCTTAGATAAGGTCGAATTAAGCCGAATGATCGAGTAATTGATATCAAAATGTCTATACCAAGCCGAATGATCGAGTTTTGAGTCGAAAAGTTGCACCGAGCTGAGTCGAGCTGCATTGAATCGACTGATCCGAAGAAGTCGGCCTCTGCTTGCGTGACACATGTAGCTGTGGGGAGAAGACGTGATAAGGATCCAAGGTTTTGTTAAAGCAAGAACCTTAAATCAAAGAAATTAACAAACCTTATACAAAATTAGAATCAACCATACATAAAGGCTAAAATTAGATTACCTCTTAAATTAAATATCTACCATCAATATTTGTAACATTTTTCTAAATTGGGTTGTCACCGTTCAATTTGATCTTTGATTGAATGACTCAGATGCAATCATAAGACTTGCATGTAACTTAGAAATTACAAAATAATACTCAAACTTTCAAGGGCACAGTCTTAATTTGAGCACTAAATTTCATTCACCAAAATCTATCTTTTACATAATAATTTGTGAGTATTTATAGTCTCCTCACAAAAGTTTAGTTACATGAGTAAAGAAGTTAGTCATCATAATTTACTCCCACCCCTCTAAATCTCTACAAAAAAAAAAATGATTTTGACAACGAACTTCCCACCTTTTTCTCACCGCAATAAATTAAAAAATTAAAAATAATAAATAAAATTTTTTAACACATTATGAATGAAGAATGATAAGTCACTTTGACTAACTTCCCACCCTTCCCACCTTTATAATAACTTCATCCGCTACTTCAACTATGCAAATATTAACTTCCGAAGCTTCAAATGGTCATTCCTAAATCAATCAACTTGTAACACATGAAATAATGGTTAAACCGAGTCTATCCAATTTTGTAAATGAAGAATGAATGTTTGTTGAATCTTCATGGTCTTAGATCGTGTAATAGGTCCAATTGGAACGTTTGGAACACCGTGATCCTTATCATCTTTCCCCTCTTCAAAAGGATTCGTCATCTAATCAGTTAAATCATCACCTACATCAAAAGGACTCTAGTCAGCAACATTGAAAGTAGAATGTACTAAAAATTCTCCGGAAAGATCAATTTTATAGGCATTGCTATTAATTATTTCAAGAACTTAATAAATGTCATCCCTCTTGAATGTAACTTTGTTTTCCTTTGAGATGGGAACCGCTCCTTACGAAAATGTATCCAAACCCAATCACTGGGTTGAAAGATGATTTCCTTTCGTCCTGTGTTAATTCTTAAAGCAACTTTGAAATTTTGTTTCACATTTCTCTCCACCTCTTGGTGTAATATTTTGATCAAATCTGTCGTGTGGCTGCTTCACTCGCAAAAATATTAGAATGAATAAGAAGCAAATCAAGAGGCGTAAGGGAATTAAATCCATAAACAACTTCAAAAGGAAAACAATAAGTGGTACTGTGAATTGTTTATTATATATAAACTCTTCAAATGGCAAACATTCATTACAAGACTTAATATTCTTAGAAATAATAGTCCTAAACAATGTTTCTAATATTCTATTAACCACGTTTGCCCATCAGTCTGATGATGATATGTATTTGATAACAACTTGGACCCAATTTACCCCACAATACTTTCTAAAAGTGACTTAAAAAGGTAACCTCCTTGTCACTAACAATTATTCTATAGATTCCACACAATCTTACTACTTTCTTAAAGAATAAATCAGCAACATGCTTTACATCATCCGTCTTGTTGCATACAATAAAATAAACAATTTTACTAAACCTATCTGACACAGCAAAAATACTATCTTTACCATTTTTAGTGTGCACCAAACTAAGAACAAAATCTATAGATATATTAGTCTAAAGTTGGTTAGATACATTCAAAGGAGTATACAATCCATTTGGTTGTGATTTAGATTTAGCTTCTTTGCATTTAAAATATTGGCTACAAAACTTATGAACATTGTGCTTCATCTTCGGCCAAAAGAAGTGTTCATGCAACATCTTATAAGTTTAATTAATCTCAAAATGTCCCAGTAAGCTATCACTGCTTCTTTTTACTTGTAAATCTCTTATAGAGCATTTAGTAATACAAATCTTAATTTTCTTAAATAAAAATTCATGAAACATATAATAATCATCCCCAGCTCTTTTCACAAGATAAGATGCATCATCTTTATATAAATCTTTAATATACTCAAATACAAGAAATTTTTGACTAAGAGAAGTAAAGAGATTATACCTCCTAGATAATATATCAGCTACCATATTATCTTTACCTTGCTTATATTTGATAACATACAACAATATTTCAATAAACTTCACCCACTTTGCATGCCTATGATTTAGTTTGCTATGACATTTAAGAACTTCAAACTTTCATGAATAAAGTGGATCATAAATTCTCTAAGCCATAAGTAGTATTGTCACACTTGCAATGTGCGGACTAAAGCAAACAATTCTTTATCATAGGTAGAATAGTTCAATGTTGTCCCATTTAGTTTTTCACTTAAATATATTAAAGGTTTTCCATCTTGCATCAAAACAGCATCTATGCCCAAACCACTTGCATCACACTCAATTTTAAAAGTTTTATCAAAGTTAGGCAAGACAAGTAATGGTGTAGTTAATTTCTTCTTAAGCTCATTGAATGGATTCTCTTGCATATCCCCCATTTAAAAACAACATTCCATTTCGCTAAATCATTCAAGGGTGCAGCTACTCCGGCCCCGTTGGTCTCCATATTCAGAGCCGGTAAACGCCGGTAGGTTGCGGCAGTGGGTCTTCATCTCCGGTGTGGGTATCATACTGTAGCGGAGTTAATCGCCGTCGTCGTGGGTCTCCCAATTTGGAGGCCGAAAACACCGTGACTGGTTTTCCGCATCTCCGCCGAGGGCATTTCTTCCGGGTGACTTGAAACAGCAATTGGCTGGTGGCTGATGCTCTCAGTGTTGAAGACTGTTTGGAAATGATCATAGATTTATAACTAAAGAATACATTTTCATTAACATGACTTCTTGTGGGAGCTCGAAGCAAACCCATGATGTTATGTTTAAAGTGGACAAATATCATATAACATTGTAGAGATTCGTGATTAGTAACATGGTATCAGACTATGAACTTAACTTAGCTATGTGGAACAAAAAAGTTGTAAGCCTAAAAATCATAGTCAAACGTGTCGAACAAATTGTGTATTTTGTTCAAGGTCTCCAAAGAAAGAAGTCGAGTCTCGATTAAAGGGAGTTTCTTTTAGAAATCCATAGGCTTCAGGGGAGGCTCTATAGTGTATTTTGTTCGAGGGGAGACTCTATGATCATAGGTAATCTATAGGCTTCAAAGGTGGCTCTATGTGGTGTACTTAATGAGAGGGGAGACTCTATGATCATGAGTTTATAAGTAAGAAAGTCAAAACAAAGTCACGAGTTTATATTGTAGACAATATCGTAGCTTTATTTCAATAAATAAATTCATGATTCTCTCACAAACTTTATTACAATTCATAAAATTTTTAAAACCAAATCTCTTCATACCACTCAAGAATCATAAGGCTTTTCCCCAACATAGTTGCTAGGAGGATCATAATTGCAAACAACAAACTGAGAATTGGCCTTGCAGGGCACTCTAGCACATCCAAGCCGCACCGAGCTCCGCCACACTATCTGAGTGTAGTGCCCACATTCACCACCCACGCATTTATTCGACGCATGATCATACAGTGGCTTCTCGTTCGCTCACAGCTTCACCGCATCCGGCCCAGTGAACTCAGGGTAGTAGCCCGCAGCTATGTTTTCCCCGTACGGCCCAGTTGAGTGAATCATGGCGCAGTCACCCTTTCTTTTTTCCGCATAGGCTTGAGCGTACGCGGCCACGGTGTTTCTCCATTGCATGGGGTTGACACCGACCTGGGCTCGAGCTCGGTTGTGAAGCGCGAGGTAGTCACCGGGGGCGTTTTGAGCATTGGTTAGGGCGAGGAGGAAAATGAAAGTGGCCATGAAAGCAGCCATGATCGGAAGGGTTTAGGTCCACATAATTCTGATGAGAGATGAGATGAAGATTGAGAATGAGGGAATGATGTATATAGAGATGGAAAACTTAATATGGAATGTGATGGGGAAAACCATGAATTATGAACTAATTATGCCATGCTTGGGAATTCAAAGAGAATAAATTCATTCTAGCTTCCATGTTTAATTACAGGCTAGATTTTTGTTTTGATTAGGTTAAATAAGTGAAAATTTTCTAGATTTAACTAGTTTATGAATTTTTTTTAGGATTAATGAAACTTAATCCACCTGATTATGGTTAATCTTAAAAGATACAATTTTACTTTTAGGTATATATTTATTGTTTTATTTAGTTTCATAATTTTATTTATTTATTCTTCTCCAATTTTTTAAAATATATATTAAAATTGAATTGGTTAATTACATGTTCAAAAATAAGTAAATAATGTTAATATTTTCTTAAAATTTTGAGTAAATGAAATGAACTAATTTAACCTATAATTTTTATAACCTATTTAGATTGGGTTTATTATAAAAAAAAGAATTTTAGATTAAAAATATTTACTACTAATTGATTGTATTTCTTTTTTCTTTTTTTAAAAGTAATGGTAACTTAAAACATATATTCATGGATGAAATAAAACCTTCTACCTCTCGGTTAATAGTATATTTTAATTACTATTGAGTTATGTGCAGCAGAGCTAATCATCGTCATGGGTCTCCCGATTTGGAGGCCGAAACATCGTGACTGGTTTTTCGCATCTCCGCCGTGGGCATTTATTCCCGTTGACTTCAAACAACATTTGGCAACTATTCTGGGAGCTATTCTCCGTGTGAAAAATTGTTAAGAGAGAGTCTTTAAGAAATGATCATGATTTTATAAGTAAGGAATAATCTCACAGGACAACAATAATCTCACAGGACAACAAGCAGAAAGTACTTACTCTCAAACTAGACAGTATCATATAAGTGTAGAGATGGATGGTTCCTAAAACTTGGTAATTCTCCATTTATTTTTGCAGTATAGGTAAGAAAGCACATAATATCATACCATTACGAAGATATTGCCCACTTTGAGTTCACCTCAATGGACCCATGATCGTTCCCTAAATTCGCCGAGTGGGACTTTCATCCAAGTCCACTTTGAGTTCACCCCAATGGACCCATGATCATTCCCTAAATTCGCCGAGTGGGACTTTTATCCAACACCTCCCTTCCACTGCTTTTCTTTTCCTTTTTCTTTTGGAGTCATTTGTTAAACATTTGAGGATTCTATTGACATGGCTAAGTTTAGGGCATGGCTCTGATACCATGTTAGACGAACACGACTCTCCACAATGGTATGATATTGTCCACTTTGAGCATAAGCTCTCATCGCTATGCTTTGCGCTTCCCAAAATGCCTCTCCACAATGGAGATAGTATTCTCTGATTATGAACCCATGATCATTTCCTAAATTAGCCGAGGTGGGACATTCATCCAACAAAGATCATACCATTGTGGAGATGAGTGATTTCTAAATCTCGGTAATTCTCCATTTATTTATGCAATTTTGGATAGACAAGCCGACAATATCATACCAGTGTGAAGATATGATTTCTAAAACTCATTAATTTTCTCCATTTATTTTTGCAATTTTTGGTAGAGAAGTAGATAATATCATAAAATTGTAGAAATTCATGACTGCCTACATCCCGAGTCAAGGAACCACATATCTTCTCTATTGGCCTTATTCATATTCACGAAGTCGTCAACAGCATCTCTTCTTGAGTCTCTGCATAGTTTGTCTCTTTCTCCTTGCTTTGAGATTCCCATTGAAAATCTCTTAGCTTGTGACAATTATAGCACTCCACTGTGGCCCTGTTGAAGGTTTGTCTGCCTCGTCCCCTTCCTCTACCTCTAAAACTTCCCCGACCTTGACCCCTTCTTCGAGATTGTTCACCATGAGTGATATTCAAAGTGTGTTCTTCTTCAACACGAGAACTCATGCGTTGTTCATGTTCAAGTAGGCTGCTTTGCAACTCATTAATGGTTAAGATGGTTGTATCCTTGGACTCCTCAATGGAACACACAGAATCTTTCCGACTACTTCAACATCTTCTTTGTTCTCACCATTTAGTTTCATCTTGTTGGCTATGCTAAGGATTCGAGCAAAATACTCATTCACAGATTCTCCTACCTTCATGTGCAGCATTTCAAACTCCTTCCGAAGAGATTGCAAATGTGCACGCTTTACCCGTGTCGAACCTTGATATTTCTACTTCATAGAATCCCATATGTTTTTTTTGCTGTATCCTTGTTGAGGGTTGTCTCCAAGATCGAACAATCTAATGCTTGAAATAGATAATTCTTTGCTTTCAAATCTTTCAATTTATGATCTTCAATGTGCTTCTTCTAGGTATCTGTTAAAACGATGTGTCCTATTGCTGCGGGAATCCCATTTTCCACCAAACCCAGTACTAAAAAAGTTTTCCATGAGAATTGCCCAATGATCATACTACCCATCCAATTTCAGTACTAAAACAACCTTTCCCCACTTCTCTCCACTAACCTCTCATCCCTTCCCACAATTATCTCTCTTCATTCCGTCCTTGCACCAGAGAGTAATAGGTACTGCAAAAAAAGAAATAGAAAAACAATAATGGTGACATTTACTCAAGGGAAAAAAAAGAGAATGACCTTTACCTAGTTGAGATTTACGTGAAGATAGATCTGATCAATAAGGTATATATTAAATCTTCATTTTCTTTTATCCTATTTTTTTTTAGAAATGACAGCAAATTATATAGTTAGATCTTCATTGAATTATTACAATGGTTTAGCTTTGAGTTAGAAACTAAATCTCAATCATTTATACAAATGCTAGTAAATCACATCCGATTAATAATATTAGATTATATAAGCAGCCAAATTAATAGATTAAAAATAGAATGACTAAGAAAATTTGTGAACAGGAACACTGAGATAAGGAAAGCTTTGGAAACAGAGATCCACTAGAAATTTGGAATGCATGAGAAAGGAATTAAAAGGTAACCCATACATAAAAAAAAAAAAAGAAGAAGAAGAATAAGGAAAGCCCAGAATAACTTGAAATAGTTGTATCTACTTTTTTTTTATTCAAGAGTAACCATGTAAAATAAGATTTTTAATAAAAATATAATTATAGATATATAACATTTCAAGACTTTTAACAACGGATCAATCTAAATTAGAGAAATAATTTTGTAGAGTGTCATGGGCTCACATAGGTTGACTCAGATTTCAAAGGACGGAATCAAACTTTCATTAAAAATATATTCGTGACAGTGACTTAAGCTAGCCAGGTAAGTAGCCTTACAATTGACATGGTTATATTTGATGTTGACACGTGCCTGTGGTTCTGCACGTCTCATATATACTGATTTGTGTGAATTATCTGTGAATTGGTATGCTTATATTATGTTTATGTTATATTATAATATGTGAATTGTATGATAATAATTGTGGTACGATGTGTTCAAGGATATGTTTGAGATAGGATACGAGAAGGATGCACAAAACAAAACGTAATGATAGTAGTAAGATTTATTCATGAAACGTTAAGGTCAGGTTACATACCGGAGTGCTATGGATAGAAGAGATTGTTGAAAGAATATGGTTAGGATATGGGTAGAAAGGGATAGGTTTGTGATTGATTGATAGAACGATAGCGTTAGGATACGTTCCTGTGATGATATGACTAAGGTACGTTCACGTAACGATATGATGTGATAGGTATGAGAACGTTAAGGCTATGATAAGTTACGGAAAAATATGACCACGAAGTGTTTATGATACTCAATGTTTATGATACGATATATTGTGATGTGATGTGTCATGTTTAGATTGTTTTGTGTGACCATTGAGGTAATTGTTGTATGAATTGCACGTTATTAAATGACATGTTAAAAGCATGGAGCGTTATGTTATGTTTTCTAAATGGTATGTATACAGCATGTTATGAATGACATGATATCACGACAAATGAAATGAAATATAACCCCGTTAGGATTACGTATGATACGTAGACTGAAAATGAGAAATGACATGTTAAGCATGAAAGATGATTGCGGGGTTATATTCATTAATGATAAAAGTAGAAATATTGGGGACCTCATGCACTATGTGTGCTCATGCATTTGGGGGATACCCCTATTCCAAAACGAGGGTACAGACGCGTACATCCAATGGCAGGACAACGATCGTTATGTTTTGCATAGCACTACCGTGACGGTTACTAGTTCTAATAAGTGTCCGGCCTAATGAGCTCCCAGAGTATGCTCGCCCGACAAGGAAAGTGGACCAGCAGTGTACGAACTGGCTGGTGAGCCCATACTCGCACGTATGGGCTGTGTGTAGAGTATATAGTACACGTCCAAATTTACCGGTTAGAACAACACCGTAGGAAGACAGATTGAAAGATAGGTCTCATCATCTCATTTGCATGTGATTGTTGCATTTAACCCCAATAGTGGGGTCACTTACTGAGTATTTCTTTAAATACTCAAGCCATGTGCTACAACTTTTTCAGGTTAAGGCAAGACATTTCTATATGGCTGACGATGGCATCGAACCTCGAGACCATGGCACATGCATAGGATAGTGGTATTTATTTTCTTAGACTTTGGCTAGAATAGGATGCTTTAAACTTAAACGCTTACTTATTTTATTTCGGGTCTTTTGTTGTATCTAAAGATGTTTTCGAAACACGTAAGTCCATGGCTGTATTTTAAGATAAAAGTTATGTTTTATGGAATTTAAATGAAGTCTTCCGCATTCAATATTTATGGTACGTATACAGTAGCGACCTTAAATTAAGCAGAAAATTTCGAGTCGTTACAGTGGACTTCACAAGAAATCCTCCTTGAAAGTGCAAGAATTAAATGGGATAGGTTAGATATGACAAACTCGCGTAAATCTTAGATTGTAACTTCATGGTTTTTCTTGACCTTTTTAATGGCAACTTCGTTTGGGGAAGTGAGATTTAGAAATTTTCAACACTTGTTTCTTTCCCAAAGTTGTGGATAGTCTTATTTAGAAGATGTAGGAATAAGTTTGAAGGGAAATAATCCAATATAACTCTCGAAGTTGGAAGAAATTCAAGAGGAAGAGACCCAAAATCTAAACTCTTATCACTTGTGATTGGAGGCTGGCCAACTCTTGTTTTTCTTGCTCCAAATGATTCCCCCAAACTTCATAATTTATAGAGGGAGCTTGAGCTAACTTTGAAACATTGAGAACCACTCTAAATTTTAAATCTCCAACTTTCTAGAGTTCTTATCGAAAATGCTTACACATTTATGGGTTGTCGACTTAATCTTCAAATGTTAGCGGTTGAATGTGATGAGTTGTAAATCTTTTAGAGATCATGTCTAAATTTGGGAGAGAGCCTATGGTTGGTTTTTAGATTCATTAGATTTTGTATAGGGTGTTGATTCTAAAGTAGATATGGGAAGGGCTTTCTCGTCTTTCGAATTTAATTCAAAGTTCAAGGCTAATTTAGTAATTTTCCATTTTTTAATAATTATTTTATTCAAAAAGATATAAACTTTTTCTAAAAATATAAACTATTAAAATATTTTATTCAAAAAAATTATTTTATTTTTTCCACTTTTTTAAATATAAACTATTCACTCTATGGATCATTTTTATTTACCTATAAGGAATAAAAGACCGAGGATGTTCCTTTCTAAGTCTTTTCCAAAAACCTTGAGGCCTTAAAATTCTTTAGGGCATTGAAAACAAACATCTTTTGTAGACACTTTGAACAATCCTTGAGTCTCATAATCCTTCCTTTGAATCCTTTAAAACCATAATGACAAATTGAATAACAGCAAAGTCCCATGACCATTTCATTTAGGAAATGAGAGGAATTAAGTCACTAGAATACGTGGATTAGTACAAGGAAAAGAAGGGCATCACATCAAAACTCAATTTTCTTCACAAGGGAAGAAACAGTGGCAAGCAAAGTTGGTGGGAAATTTCGAAGTTTCAACACATTGAGATGTTGAATTTGGGTAAACCTCTAGGCACTTTTGGTGATATCCAGTGGCGTCGCATGCATATTCGAACATCTTCACATCACATTGTTTTGCGTGGGTTGCTAGAGGCAACATCCAACCAGCTGCGAAGAATTTCAAAGTTATACATACTTTAACACCCATCCATGCTTACAACACAAAACATAAAGGCATCTAAACAACCATACGTACCTAAGAGAACCAGGACAAGAACAAAGAGGGAGCAAGAGAAGTTCGCCATCTCCTAAAATATCACTGTTGTAATATACTAAATTTTATGTGTTTGAATGTATACTTGGTTTGCTCATTTGCCATTGTAGAGCCTATATTTATATACACATTTTGTTTGACAAATATGGTGACTCAATTACTTTTTATATCTTCATTGGGAAGCAGGCCAACTATGTAGCTTCAAACCCCTATGGAATTAACGAATCTTTTCATGGAATGACCTTAACTACCTCAACCAGAGTAAAGGAGTAAATGAATGAATCAAGACTACGTCCGGATGAAAATAAACTTGAAGATAGGATGTTAAGAAAAGCTTAAAAAGATTTAAAGTTACTGTCCATTCCAATGGTAAGTGTGTTTTGCTTGTAACAATTCTATGTGTGATCTTTTCAAAATTTTCTTAGAATACATGTAAGTTAGGATAAAACATGTTAGAATGACTCGTGTTGGTCTATGGGAATAATCTTCACTCTTACAACCGAGGAATAAGCTATGTACCTGTAGTTGAACTCTTGTACCCTGTAAAACAAGTTGTGTTCATGTATGTTATCAATAAAATCAAGTCAATTTTTGATTCTTCACGAATTGTTTGTAACTATAGTTAGATTAAAAGTTTGTTTTACCTTGTAAATATATTTTTCACTATAAGAACTACTGAATTTCTAATTAACAATTTTTTTTACGATTAACTATAAACTAAGTCATACCAATGAGAGGGTGTCCTCTCATTGTTCAAGTTTACAAAATGGTAGACATATTGAATCTGTTGTGAAAGTCATTCTCACCCATGCAAATCAAATACAAGTTTTCCGTAAGAAAGAGTTCATAACTCACTCAAGATTAAAATTGCATCACATATGATCATATTCCATGAAATATTAATCTTCTCAATCAACACATTTAGAAGAAGAGATTAAATATTTCTTAATTCAATCTTAAATATTTTTTGCTTTTCAAAGCTAATATTCCCATCACAAAATAAAAAATAGATATTTTGTGCTTTGGACTTCCCCTAAGGTTTTCCACATCTTGGTTGACACACCGTTCGGTGTCTGGGTCTGATACCATTCGTAATAGCCCAAGCCCACAACTAGAAGTTATTGTCCACTTGGCCCGTTATGTTTCGTAGTCAACCTCACAATTTTAAAATGTGTCTACTAGAGAGAGGTTTTCACACGCTTATAAGGAATGCATAGTTCCCCTCTCCAACTAATGTGATTGTGTCGAAACATATGTTGGGATCATTAAATGCAAAATTTGGAATAACCAACTCCATTATATGACTTCTTTCAAATTACACCACAACTCAAAAGAATTATGTCAAATCAACACATAATGAAGGACAAAATAGAAATTTAAAACAAATTTAACGACAAAGTAGGTAGGTAAGGATGGTCCCATTAGAGCCCCTCTTATTATGTTGCATAGATATAATAGTTGTAAAACCATCGACTTGTTTTCCACCTAAATATATATTACTATAGGGTCAAATCTCCATTATTAAGAATATATATATATTTATATATTTACTATATGGATAACTAAGTGAATTCGTTGAACAAAAAAAAAAGTTATTTAATAATTTAAAATATCTATTGAAGTAAATATAATAACTTTTTTAAATAATAAATATGTTGCATATATTTGTATTTCACGACTGAGTCACTTACTGAATATTTTTTAAAGTAAGTCATGTGCTATTTTTACGTTTCACGTACAAGCAAGACATCCTTATACAAGTGACAATGGCGACGCATGAATACCATAGAGCCAGTGTTAGAGTAGTTGGTTTTCACCTTATTTTATACACAATTTTCACTTGCAACCATAATGACAAATTGAATAGCACCAAAGTCACCTGACCATTTTATTAAGGAAATGTGGGGAATTAGGGCATTAGAATATGTGGATTAGTACAAGGAAAAGAAGGGCATCACATTAAAACTCAATTTTCTTCACAAGGGAAGAAACAATGGCAAGCAAAGTTGGTGGGAAATTTTGGAGTTTCAACACATTGAGATGTTGAATTTGGGTAAACCTCTAGGCACTTTTGGTGACATCCAGTGGCGTTGCATGCATATTAAAACATCTTCACATCACATTGTTTTGCGTGGGTTGCTAGAGGCACCATCCAACCAACTGCGTAGAAGTTCAAAGTTATACATACTTTAATACCAATCCAGGCTTACAACACAAAACATAAAGGCATCTAAACAACCATACGTACCTGAGAGAACCAGGACAAGAACAAAGAGGGAGCAAGAGAAGTTCGCCATCTCCTAAAATATCACTGTTGTAATATACTAAATTTTATGTGTTTGAATGTATACTTGGTTTGCTCATTTGCCATTGTAGAGCCTGTATTTATATAAACATTTTGTTTGACAAATATGGTGACTCAATAAGTTTTATATCTTCATTGGAAAGTAGCCAATTAAGGTACGTAACTTCAAACCCCAATGGAATGTAACTAAACTTTTCATGGAATGACCTTAACTACCTCGACTAGAGTAGTATTTATTGTTATATAAATTACAACTATTAAAGATTCTGACATCCGAGTAAAGGAGTAAATGAATGAATCAAGACTATGTCCAGATGAAAATAATCTTGAGGATAGGATGTTAAGAAAAGCTTAAAAAAAATTAAAAGTTACTATCCATTCCAATGTATAGTGTGTTTTGTTTGTAAAAATTCTATCTCTTCAAAATTTTCTTAATATGCATGTAAGTTAGTACAAAATATGTTGGAATGATTCGTGCTGATCCGTGGGAAAAATCTTCACTCTTACAACCGAATAATAAGTAACATGACTATATGGCAGGAAATATTGGGATCGTTAAGTGCCAAATCCGAAAGAGTCATCCTCATTGTATAAATTCTCTCAAATGACACCTCAACTCAAAGAATTATGTCAAATCAACACTTGGAAGGACAAAATAGATATTTAATAAAAATTTAACAGTAAAATAGGTAGGTAAGAATTGTACCATAGTAGAATCATCCCTTTTTCACTTAAATATAGTTTAGCTATTAAATTTAGACTTAAAAAAATAATAATAATAAAAAATCAAAAAAATATGTGAATTGGTTCTATAAAAAAAAAAAATAATAAATAAAATAAAAACAATAAATAAATAAGTGATTTAATAATGAACATAACCCCCTGTCACGTTTCATGCTTACATGTCATTCTCATTTTCATTTCTTTACGTATCATACATATTCCTAACGGGGTTATGTTTCCATGCAGTTTACCGTATTTCATGTCATACAATTCATGCGGTTTACATTCAAATATTCCATACAAACATGCCATAATCATTCAAGGATCACATATCGTCACATGCATAACATATCACATCAAACTAAGCAGCATACATAGCATAAATTCACGTTCACATGATTTCGTACTTAAGCACATTAAACTAGCATACAATTTAATGACATGTGCAAATCCACGACCACGTGCCAACATACAGCAAATAATGCGTAACCTACGACGGGTGAGCCACTAACCTGGTTAGCTTAAGTCGTTGTCACGTATATATCCTTAATGAAAGTTCGATTACCTGGTTAGCTTAAGTCGTTGTCACGGGTTAGCCACTTACCTATTCCCCGAATGGGGGTAGACACGAGGCAGTGTGCCAGTAAGGACGCTGGGCACCAAAGGGGGGTGGATTTGGAGGCGGTCCCACATCGATTGGATCAAGAGACGAGTGCCAGCGAGGACATTAAGCCCTAAAGGGGGGTGGATTGTGATGTCCCACATTGGTTAGGGAGGAGAACAAACCACCATTTATAAGAGTGTGGAAACCTTCCCCCTAGCAGATGCATTTTAAAGCCTTGAGGGGAAGCCCGAAAGGGAAAGCCCAATGAGGACAATATCTGCTAGCGGTGGATCTGGGTCGTTACATTTACTTAGAGCAACATATGTGTAATGGTAAGTGTAAGTGCACTATTTCTCATTGAAGTTGTGATACTGTGCTGAGTTGCATAGTCAAACTTGCTTTCATTGGTTGTCTTGTTGTGTTATTATTCCTCAGTATTGGAAGGTAGCAGTAGCACGAAGAATGTGAAGACTCCACATCAGGTATCATGTTGACATACATCTTTTTGCTTTTTTATTGTATTATTTTTTCTTTGTTGCGCAACCGCCTAGTGTCTCAAGCCAAAATTCTGTTAGGTTTCTCCTCGTAAAACAGATCTTCCCGAAGGGGAAGGATCTCATGCTCGATTACATGAGTAGGGTTTGGAGTGTACTTTCGCAGCATGGATACGTGAATCACATTGTGCGCGATGGCAAGGTTCGGTGGCAGGGCAATTTTGTAAGCCACAACCCCAACTCTTTCTAGAATCTTGAAGGGGCCTATGAACCTTGGGCTCAATTTCCCCTTCTTTCCGAACCTCAACACCCCCCCCCCCCCCATAGGGGCTATCTTTAGAAATACATGGTCACCCACCTCAAATTCAAGGTCCCTTCTACGCACATCTGCATAGCTTTTCTGTCGGCTCTATGCGGTGAGTATCCTCTGCTTGATTTTTTGCACCACTTCATTGGTGACCTAGACCAACTTTGGTCACAGTAGTTGCTGTGTGTCTACCTCTTCCCAAAAGACTGGTGTTCGACACCTACACCCATACAGTGCCTCAAAGGGAGCCATCTGAATGGTCGCTTGATAACTATTATTGTAGGCAAACTCCATTAAAGGCAGATGTTCGTCCCAACACCTAGAGAAATCTAAGGAACAGACTCGCAACATATCCTCTAAAATCTGGTTCAGCCTTTCAGTCTGTCTATCCGTTTGATGATGGAACGCTGTACTGAACCTCAACTGAGTTCCTAGTGCTTTCAGGAGACTTTTCCAAAATTGAGAGGTGAACCTGATGTCCCGGTCTGATACTATAGACACTGGTAAGTGCAGGCATACTATCTCCTTGATATATAATTGAGCCCATTGATCCACTCGATATGTGGACTTTCTTGGAATGAAGTGGGCCGTCTTGGCCAATCTATCCACAACAACCCAGATGATGTTGAAACCTTGCTTTGTCTTTGGCAAACCCGAGACGAAAACCATACAAATTGCTTCCCATTTCCACTGAGGAACATTCAGGGCTGTAGCAATCCTGCTGGGCGCTGCCTCGGGGCCTTCACCTGCTAGCAGGTCAAGCAACAACTTACGAAATCTGCTATGTCCCTCTTCATTCCGGACCACCAATAATATCTTTTCAGATCCTGAACATCTTCGTACTTCCAGGGTGGAACATATAAGATGTATCATGGGCTTTAGTTATAATATCCTTTAAGATTCTCTCGTCTTGGGGAATGCACAGGCGGTTTTGCCATAGCAGACCCTCGTCTGAGAAGATAGAATACCCTGCTGGCCTCTCTGTCTCCGTCTGACTCCACACTTTACTGAGGTGTTCATCAGACCTCTGAGCGTTGATAATTTTCTTTCATAGGGTGGGCTGTATGGTTAGCTGTGCCATCTGCACAATACCACCTTTAATCACCACATCTATTCCAGCCCTCTTCATCTCATCTTGTACTCTTTCCTGTGTGGTGATCATCCCAGAAGTATGCACAGCCTTCCTACTCAATGCATCCGCTACAACGTTGGATTTGCTTGGATGGTACAGGATCTCTATGTCATAATCCTTTACTAGTTCCAACCATCGCCTTTGTCTCATATTGAGCTCCTTCTGCGTGAACACGTACTTGAGGCTCTTATGATCAATAAAGACTTGTACTTTTTCCCCATACAGGTAATGTCGCACGTTTTTAGAGCAAACACTACCGCTGCTAACTCGAGGTCATGCGTTGGGTAGTTTCGTTCATATTCCTTCAGTTGTCGAGAAGCATACGCTATCACTTTACCATTCTGCATGAGCACACACCCCAAACCTTTTCCTGATGTATCACTATACACCACGAGATTACCTGACCCTTCTGAAACTGTAAGGACTGGTGCGGTTACCAATCTCTTCTTGAGTTCCTGGAAACTCTGCTCCCAAGCTGAAGTCCAAGCAAAGGTGATAACTCTCTAAAAGTAGAGTTATATCAAGTCTTTTTGTAGTTAATATTGCACTCTTATTCACCATTTTCTCATCTATTATCCCATTTATTCTACTTAGTGAGCATGAAATCATTTATTGCGGTCTAACATGAAAAAAAAAATGATTTGGCATAAATCGATCTTAATTGTATATTTAATTGAGTTATATGGTAAAATTTCAGTCATTTATGCTAAACTATGTGGGAGTAGCAAATTTGGAAACAAATTGGGGATGACATGGAAATTTTAAATCTCTGTGGACTACTTATTCATTTTTCATCCCTAAAGGGGAACCCATGCTCAATATAAAAGGAAAAGGAAGACCAAGAGGAGAGGAGCCACACTTTGGGGAGAAAAATCGAATTACACAGCAGTAGCCTCTGCTGCAGTGAACTGCTGTGAAACCAGAGAAGAAGAAGAAAACCCTAATCCAGCAGTTGTTGATAGCAGAAGGAAAAGGAGACCAATAAGGATTGATTAGGGCAAAGAGGTGGACGTGAGAGCTCAAGAGAAGGGAACTTCCATTGACGAACGGCAACAAACCGGGATAACTCTCTATTTCCTTATCCTCTTTCCTTATTCCATCAATTTTACATGATGAAGATGCAGACTACTCTATTTAATTTAGTTTGTATGGAGAGCTAAACTTAATAGGGGAGGCGAGAGAGTTTTATATAGTTTAAGTATGTTGACGGTATGATTTTAGTTTATTAAAGAGTTGTTACTGATTTACATGTATGTTTAATTAGCTACTTTACATACATAGTTGTTCTCTTATTCAGGAGAAGAGAGGGAGCAATGAAATCCTCTTTAATACTCTAGTTCCATAGCAAGGAGACTTGAAGGATAATAGAAGGGTTAGAAATAATTATTCTCCTAAAGCCTTGTTAATAGAAATTACAACGATTTACAGAAATAATCATCATTCATGACCCTCGGAAGCGGGATTGGGAATCTATTAAAAGAAACCAAAATCTACCACAAAACTCAACAACTTATCTATTTAATCTCTCTTAGCCGAACATTCCTCATTAGAATTGATTTTCTCATCATTTTCTGCTTTTCGACCGCAGTGACACTCTATTTTAGTTTTGTTTAAGTAGTTAAAATTACCAACACCCATTTGAATGTTACCCAAAAACTCACTTAAATCTAGCGATAAAATTAACCAAAAAGATAGGCTCCCTGTGGAATCGATAATTTACTTATTACTTGCTACTTGTGATAGTGTATACTTGCACTTATTCTTGTGAATTTTACATCATTTTATTATATACATCCACAAGTGATCAAAAGGGCTTGCCCTTCTTGGTTAGCTGAGTTAGCACTGAGGAAATTTTGGAGAAATCTTGGACAAATCTTCTGTAATATCTAGCTAGCCCCATAAAACTCCTCACCTCTGTGACTATAGTCGGCTTTGGCCACCTCATCACTGCTTCTATCTTAGCTGGGTTCACTGTAACCCCCTTACTTGACACCACGTGACCCAAAAATACTACTTTAGACAACCAAAACTCGCACTTAGAGAACTTGGCATACAACTGCTAGGCTCTGAGTATTGTCAAGACTTTTCTTAGGTGTTTTTCATGATCTGCCTCTGACTTAGAGTATACCAGAATGTTGTCGATGAACACTATGACAAAGGTGTCTAAGAATTCCTCAAACGCCCTATTCATTAGTTCCATGAAACCTGCTGGTGCATTGGTAAGGCCAAAGGACATAACAAGAAACTCATAATGTCCATAACGACTTCTGAAAGCTATCTTGGGTATATCCCCATCTCTGACCCTCAACTGATGATACCCGACCTGAGGTCAATTTTGGAGAAGACTGTTGCTCCCTGTAGCTGATCAAACAGGTCGTCAATTCTCGGGAGAGGGTACTTATTCTTTATAGTGACCTTGTTTTATTCCCTGTAATCAATACAGAACCGCATGGACCCGTCCTTCTTGACAAACAGAATAGGGGCTCCCCAGGGTGATACATTGGGTCAGATGAAACCCTTATCCAACAGCTCCTGTAACTGTTCCTTCAATTCCCAAAGTTCTGCATGTGCTATCCTGTAAGGTGCCTTGGAGATCAGCACAGTTCCTGGTTCTAAATCGATCCCAAAATCGACTTCCCTAACTGGGGAAAAACCTGACAGATCCTCCAGAAAGACATCTTCGAACTCCCTGATGATGTGTATCGATGAGGTTACTTGTTTATTACTATTGTCTAAGGTCACGCTGGCTAGAAATGCACTTGCGCCACTATGAATCCGCTTCTTAGCCCTTAGCGATGTTATGACGCTTGGGGCACCTTTGGAAGTGACTCCCTTGTAGGTAAAGTTATCCCCTGGCGGGAGCCTGAGAGTACTATTCAAGTCTCATAATCTTTCAAAACGTGATTCTTGCCTAGCCAATCCATACCCAAGATGACATCGAAGTCTTGCATGCTTAGCACTATCAATGTAGCTTCGATGACACGCCCTAATATTGTTACACCACCTCTCTTAACCCTATGGGTAGCTAGTAACAGCTCGTGAGCAGGGGTGGAGTAATCTCTAAAAGTTCTTTCTCTAGGTATGCTAGCTCTACAAACTCCTCAGATACGAATGAATGCGTCGAACCCGAATCAAACAATACTAAAGAAAGATGGCCAAATACGAGTAGCGTACCTGTGACAACTGCGTCAGGCTGGTCAACTTACCTGGCTATTGTTGCATGGGCTACAGCTTGCACCTGCTGATGTTGAGCAGCTTGGCCCCTCTGATGCTGTACTGCAGGCCAGTTGACACGCTGATCGTTCCTCTGAAGGCAATCCACTGTAAAGTGCCCTACCTGGCCACATCTGTAGCAAGCGCCTGTTCCTGCTCTATATTCCCTCGTGTGAGGATGTCGCCAGTTAGGACAAAGGGTCATGTTCTGTACCGGGGCCTTCTTCGTTTATCAGTGCGGCCACGGGGCGGTCTACCAGTTATGGGGTGGCTAGAGTCTGTCACCTTTCCCTGGGCTGGAGTGTGGGCTGATTGTGTTATTCCCAACTGCAGCTTGTCAGTGTGGGACGCGTCGAGCAGGGTCGCCACTTGAAGGGCTTTCGCATAAACAAAGGATGACTAGGATGCCACATTCCCCCTTAGTTCCTCCCTCAGGCCAGCGATAAATCGTTTGCCCTTCAACTCCTCAAAACTAACATAGGCTGGAGAAAACCTCGTCAGCCTATTAAACTCCAAGTCATATTCCTCCACTGATCTATCTCCCTGTTTCAGTGTGAGGAATGTTGTCTACATTTTCACTCTGCAGTGATTAGGTAATATTTATGGAGGTATGCATCTTTAAACTAACACCATGTAATAAACTCTCCTTGTGGTATAATGGTCTTCTGAGCACCCTTCCACCAGAAATGCGCCTCTCCTTTCAGCATATACGTCCCATAGTGGACTTCATACTTTGGCGGGTAGTTCATAAAATAAAAGGTCGTTTCTATGGCCTTTAGCCAGTTCTCAGCGGCAATCCACCTTGCCTCCCTCAAAGGAAGGCGGTTTATGCCTTTGGAAATCTCTTAATTAGTGGGACTCCACAGTCATAGTCCCTGAATCCTTGCCCCCTTGCCCTGTTGACTTCTTAGCCATCATGGTTTGTATCATCTGGTTCGTCAGAGCCTGATTTTCTATCGAGGTCATCATGAACGTCTGAAACATCTCAGCTATGGGCATGGCTAATGGCTGGTTTAACGAGACTACTGTACATGGGGTTGGACCTGATGGGACCTCCTCGGAGAAGGGAGCAGTAGGGGGTGTATCAAGAAACCTTCGGGCCTTGGCCTTCCTTTGGCGTCATTTTGTTCTTGATAGTTGTGGTACTGTCCCCTTGCTAGTTTGGGCGTATCCCCAGCCTCCTCCTGAAATTTAGGTTGTTCCTCTTCAGGTGTTGGAATCGAGGTGTCCTGAACTTCCTCTCTTCTTCTCCTTCTAGGTCCGGGCCCTACATATGGTTCGCGTCTCTTTGGTGCCATTATCTACCACAATAGAAAAAGGAACTATGGTTACAATTCATTCTTAGCACATCTCCTAGGTAATGTGCAATTATAATGTCATAGTCGGTCATGGTATACTCTAAAAATACTAGCTTAACCTTTGTCTCTATGTTTCTGTCGCGTCAGAAAGTCTGGTCGTGAGCGACATGCGTTTGACGAGCAAAGTCACAGAGGACACGACTCTCTATCCTAAATGTCTACAAGACCTATAACCTGACTACTCTGATACAAATTTGTCACGATCCAGTATTTTACTATGGACCGTGACTAATGACAAGACACAAATGCACAAAGTAATTTAAATATGAAATAAAGAAAATCCTTAAATTTCAATAAAGTTTTTGGACGACAAACAACATACACATGACAGTTTGGAAATAAATTTTGATAAAATGCAAATACAATATAAAGACTGGACTGACGCCCCGGGACAACCCGTTCCTTTGTGACAATCCCCGTCTCCATCACGCCCGCCCTTGACCGATGCCCCGCGCTCCTAAAAAACAGAAAATATAGCAAGGATGAGTATAAAAATTATACTTAGTAAGCCACCTACTTGTAGGCTCTCTTCACATCTTAATTTAACAGGTTCTCACGGTTTCCTGATTCGGTTCTAGGACATCTAGTTCTAATCTTAGTCCCTTGGAGCTTGCCCCTTGGATCTCACCGGTTCATCGTCCTTTCATTAAACGCCTAGAGGTTCCTTACGCCAAGATAATATGGTTGGTATCTCTCTATGAGGTGCTACCTCTACATGGCTACCTAGGACTACATGGTATTTAGCCTAGGGGTGTGCTGAATACCCCTAAGCCCATATTGTCCCCCTATGGGGGGCGCGACCCAACCCGTTCCCATGCAGCTAATAGGCTGTACGACGTGGGGACACACTTCCCATGCGAAATTGGCTAAGAGCAGTAAAGACTGATCAAAGACCCTTGGTCCTCCCACGAAGCTATAGGTACTGTTCTCGTGCTAGATCTCTATGAACACTCTTGAGGTACCTTGTTGTCGTGGTAAACCGCTAAGTTCCTAGGAAAAAATTACGTATGGCTAGAGCGACATATCACTCCTAATAGTAAACCGCGACTAGTTCGAAAATAAGAAGGCCCGGTTGAAGTCCTTAAAAAGATCGGGGCTACCTCCTATAGAGTTGCGCTACCCACATGGATGAAAATCCATCGAGTAATTCATGTGAGCAACTTGAAGCCTTATCACCCTGACCCAGACGACGACCAGCGAAATATAATCACTAGACCAAGCATCGATCTGAAACAAAGAGACAGCAAAGAAATAGAGGAGATCCTAGCCAACAGGGTTAGGAAGATAGGAAGACTCGTACGGACGATTCGTGAATTCCTTGTCAAATGAAAGAATCTCCCTACGGAGGAAACCAGCTAGGAACGCGTCGAAGATCTGGACTCCAGTGCCACCCACATCGCCAGGTTCGAAAGTAGTCGGCTGACAGGGACGTCAGCTAATTAGGTGGGGGAGGATGTCACGGTCATGCTCGTCCAAGGCGTGTTGCCCATGGCCGCATGCCCATGACAAGCCCAACCCTTTATGTCCTTACATATTCTAGTGTTTTACTTTTGTATTTCTAGGAAGTATGACGTTTCAGAAATATCATGTCTAGGCCTGTCAGACAATTCGACCCTAATGCTAGATATTAGGGGTACATCAGAGAAGGACAAGGTGTTCTTCTTTATAAATGGGTTACAACCGTGGGCCAAAACAAAAATACACGAAAAAAAGGTCCAAGACCTAGCTACCGCAATTGCTAAGGAACAAGGTGAGTTACCAAAGAAAAACAACACAGGCCCCAAACACTGGGGGCAAAATATATAAGCCACCAGGTCATCGAAATGGAAGCCCCAACAGGCCAAACGGAGGTAACGACAGACCAAGCGGGTGGACAGATAGACCTCCTCAGAACAACCAAGCGGGGACATCTCGAGAACCTTACCCTCAAAGGAACCACCCGACAACACCTTTACAATGCATATTGCGTAAAGGCCCCCACAAAGTGCCCTAGGTCCTCATCGGGTCTCTCTCACTACACTCCAAGTGTCCATTCAAGAGAGTAATGACACAAGAGTCGAGACTATGCTAGACAAGAAGGAAGATCAAGACAACCCCCGAATGGGCACGCTCAAATTCTTGTCAGCCCTCCAACGGAAGGTCAACCCGAAGGAGATAATAGAGAAAGGGCTCATATTTGTGGATGCGACAATAAACTCTCAACCGAGCAAGAGTACTTTGATAGACTCAGGAGCGACTCACAACTTCATCACCGATCAAGAAGCCCGAAGATTGGGACTCACCATAGGAAAAGACCCTGGAAAAATGAAAGCTGTCAACTTCGAGGCCTTGCCTATTGTGGGAGTTTCCAAAAGAGTCCCCTTCAAATTAGGGGCTTGGATAGGAGAGCTGGACCTTGTCATAGTTCGCATGGATGACTTTGACGTGGTACTTGGGAGGGAGTTCCTCCTAGAACATAAAGTTATCCCAATGCCACTGGTGAAATGCTTGGTGATCACCGACCGCAATCCCACAGTAATACCTGCAAGCATCAAGCAGCCAGGTAATCTTAGAATGATCTCGGCCATACGATTGAAAAGAGAACTCGCACGAGAGGAACCTACATTTATGGCTATACCACTGATGGAAGAAGTGACTACTGAGGAAACTTTCCCAGACGAAATCAAGGAGGTACCACCATCGCTTTGAAATACCTTGATACGAGAAGAATATTGATTTTTCACAAATTTTTTAAATTGAAGAAAAATATGAAAATCAGATTTAAATTTTAAAGGGTAAAACCAAGTGAATCGAGAATAATCATCAATAAAAATGACATAATAAAGAAAACTGAATTTGATTTGACGGGAGAAGGACCTAAAGATCACAATGAATAAGATCTAACACATGAGATGACCTACGTTTATTGCGGGAATAAGGCAATCGATGACTTTTCGCAAGCTGACAAGTATTACATAATGATGGAGAAGGCAATAAAGACGTAAGAGAAAGATGACCTTTTCTATTTAAAAAAGAAATAACAGAATGATTCACATGACCCAGACAAGATGCCATAAATCATATGAAGCACGTAAAGATTTGTTTCTAAGGACTGAAATAAAAGCAGAGTTGTCGCGCTCCAGCACATATAGCCCTCCATCTCTTTTACCGGTTGCCACCACCCTTCCTGTTTGACGATTCTGGATAGTAATAAGATTATTAGTAAATGTAATGAAGAGAGAAAAATTAGACATTAATTTACTTATGGAAAGAAGATTTTTAACGAGGTGAGGGACAACCAAGACATCTCATAAGTGAATATTTGGAATAGAAGAAAGAGTACCGGTGTTGATAATGGGTAGGGATGCACCGTTTTCTACGATCACAGAATCCTTACCCGTGTAATTTTTAGACTGATCCAGAATAGATGGGTCGGTAGTCATATGGGCCGAAGCCCCAGTGTCCAGAAACCAATCAACAGCATCGGGTCCAACAATAGACCATGACGTGTTAAAGGCTTCAGCAAGATGAACATGAGAAGAATCAGGTCGAACATACCGTTGGTTGCAGCGGTCAGCATAATGGCCCTCATTGCGGCATATTTGGCAGTGAGGTGATCGACGATCCTTACTTGAGTGGGTTCGTCCTCAATTAGAAGTATTGTTTTTGTGAGAATAAGAACGACCTCGCTGGTTGCTAAAGGAAGTAGGGTGGCTTCCATGGGTGTGACCACGATTAGTGGCTGTGAATGCTGTAGGAGTGGAGTCAGAGGACTCAAGGGAGCGCTGGAACAACTCAAAACTTTCAGCTTTAGAGATTGGGAATAGGGGTGAGAGCCATCTGAGCAGTAGAAAAAGCTGAAAATTTGGTGCCGAGTCCACAAAGGAACTAGTGCACTTTATCAATGTCCTCGACGGGTCTGCCAATGGCATGAAGTTTGTCACAAATTTTTTTGAAGGCACGGGCATACTCAGCAACAGGTTTGGTGCCACGTTTCATCAACTGCAAGTCATTCTTGAGTCTTAGTTCACGAGCTTTCGACTGATGGCTGAACGTAGTTTCCAACGCAAGCCAAACATCATGTGCAGTAGAGAGACCAACGACAACAGTCATGGCTTCCTCAGTGAGAGAGGAGAGTAGGAGACAGAGAAGTCGTTGATCGGCTGCTCGCCATGCCAAATATTTGGGGTTGAGTGTTGAGGAGGTTTCTGGTTCAAAGCGAGGTGGTGGAACCATAGTTCCATTAACATAGCCCAGCATGTCTTGACTCTTAAGGAGAGGGAGAAGTTGGCTTTTCCAAAGAAGATAATTGGAGGAAGAAAGTTTGATGGTGATCATATGGATTAGAGTATTGAAAGGAAGAAGATGATAAGAAGATTCGGAAGCCATAGAGAAGAAAGGATCAGGGTTGTTAAACCGAGAGGGCTCTAATACCATGTAAATGTTTGCTGAGTCCACCACACCTAAATGGTGGTGAGAGTTTTCTTATTTATAATCATTTACAGAATACAGAAATATGGTAAATTACAAATAATATGGAAATAGCAATAAAAGGAAAGAATAATAAATGAATACAATATATTTGCCTTTAATAGAATGGCAAATATGGTAAGCCGTAATGTCGGACAAATATCTATAATGAACGGTCAACTATCCTTAACAAGGTCCAATTGGAACGTTTGGAACACTGTGATCCTTATCATATTCCCCCTCTTCAAAAGGATTCATCATCTAATCAGTTAAATCATCACCTACATCAAAAGGACTCTAGTTAGTAACATTGAAAGTAGAATGTACTGAAAATTCTCCGGAAAAATCAATTTTATAGGCATTGTTATTAATTATTTCAAGAACTTAATAAATGTCATCCCCTCTTGGATGTAACTTTATTTTCCTTTGGGATGGGAATCACTCCTTGCGAAAATGTATCCAAACCCAGTCACTGGGTTGAAAAATGATTTCCTTTCGTCCTTTGTTAATTCTTAAAGCAACTTTAAAATTTTGTTTCACATTTCTCTCCACCTCTTTGTGTAATATTTTGATCAAATCTATCTTACCTGTGGCTGCTTTAATCTTAAAAATATTAGAATGAATAAGAAGCCAATCAAGAGGCGTAAGGGAATTAAATCCATAAACAACTTCAAAAGGAAAACAATGAGGGATAATGTGAATTGTTTATTATATGTAAATTGTTTCAAATGGCAAATATTCATTCCCAGACTTAATATTCTTATAAATAATAGCCCTAAACAATGTTTCTAATATTCTATTAACCATGTTTGCATATCAGTCTGATGATGATATGTACTTGAAAACAACTTTGTATCCAATTTACCCCACAATACTTTCTAAAAGTGACTTAAAAAGGTAACCTCCTTGTCACTAACAATTATTCTATAGATTTCACGTAATCTTACTACTTCCTTAAAAGAATAAATCAGTAACATGCTTTACATCATCCGTCTTGTTGCATACAATAAAATGAACAATTTTACTAAACCTGTCTGACACAACAAAAATACTATCTTTACCCTTTTTAGTGTGCACCAAACGGAGAACAAAATCTATAGATATATTAATCTAAAGTTCGTTAGATACATTTAAAGGAGTATACAATACATTTGGTTGTGATTTAGATTTAGCTTCTTTGCATTTAATGTAATAGCCCAAAAATAAATAAACAAATAAACAAATAAAAAAATTAAAATAATGATAATAATAAATTCTGTCCCCACCTCTCACCACTCATCTCTCATCCCTTCCCACAATTATCTCTCCTTCCTCAACTGCAAAAAAAAGTAAGAAAGAGAAAAACAACAATGGTCAGATTTGAGAAGGAGTAAAATGGCATTCAACATAAGCAGATTGCAGAAATTTTTGTCAGTTATTACGGTAAAATTCTATCTCAGATCTTCTTTTCCCTTGTAGTTATCGTTATAAAAAATTAATTTAGGATCAAATCTTCCTTCATGTTTTAATAGGTATGTAATAATCAGATCCCATGTCCAATTGATTAGATTTTTGTTAGCATTTTAAGTTATAAGAAACAAAGTTACAAGGTTAGATTCAATAAAATTTTAGTTGGCAGGTCTATAAACTTAAAGATAATAGCCAAACCATCGACTTAAAATTGGCCAGCAATATCTGTTTACACAATTGAAAATCTATTTACAAAATGAAAATAATTAGGGAGGGGATTGAGGAAAGATTTGTTGAATAGAATTTAACAATAAAACAGTAAATATCAGAGAGCAATGAACTCCATTAAATTTTGTCGAACAGTAAATATTAGAATTTTACTATGGCCAATGTAAATTAGAGAAATAATGTTGTAGAGTTCAAACCTGACACTAATGTCATGGGCTCATATAGGTTGACTCAGATTTCAAATGATGGAATAGAACTTTCATTAAAGATATATTCATGACGACGACTTAAGCTAGCCAAGTAAGTGACCTTACTATCGGCATGGTTATATTTTGATGTTGACACGCGCCCTGTGGTTCTACACGTGTCATATATATTGATATGTGTGAATTGTTTGTGGATCGAAATACTTCCTATATGTTATGTTATGTTATCATATGTGGATTGTAGGATAACAATTATGGTACGATGTGCTCAAGGATAGGTTTGAGATAGGATACGAGAAGGATGCACATGTAACGACAGCTGTAAGATACGTTCATGAAACGTTAAGGTTAGGTTATATACTAGAGTGCTACGGATAGGAGAAATTGATGAAAGAATACAGCTAGGTTATGGGTAGAAAGGGATAGGTTTGTGATAGATTGATAGAATGATAGCGTTAGGGTACGTTCTTGTGACAATATAACTAAGGTACGTTGTGTAATGATATGTATGTGATAGGTATAAGAACGTTAAGGCTATGATAAGTTAGAGAATGATATGACTATGAAGTGTTTACGTTATGACTTGTTTATGATATGATACATTGTATGCTAGATTATTGCTTTTAAGTGCGTAGTTATGTGAACGTGAATGTATGCTATGTATGCTTTTAGTCTGATGTGATGTGTAATGCATGTAACGATATGAGGTCCTTGAATGATTATGACATGTTTGTATGGAATATGTGAATGTGAACAACATGAATTGTATGACATAAAACACAGTAAACTGTCTGGAACCATAACCCCGATAGAAATGTGTATGAAATGTGAAATGAAAATGAGAATGACATGAAGCCTGGAACGTGACAGGGGGTTTATGGACATTAAAGATAAATATAGAAATAGGGGGACCTCATGCATTATGTGTGTTCATGCATTTAGGGGGATACCTTCATCCCATCACGAGGGTACAGACGCGTACATTCAATGGCAGGACAATGATCTTTATGCATTGCATAGCGCTGCCATGACGGTTCTAGTTTTAACGGGTCCCGGCATAAGGGGCTCCCAGAGTATGCCCACCGGATAAGGACAGTGGCCCAGCTGTGTGCGAACTAGCTGGTGAGTCCATACTTGCACGTATGAGCTGTATGTAGAGTATATGGTACACGTCCACAATTACCCGTTAGGACAGCACCGTAGGGAAAACAAAACGAAACAAAAGATAAGTCTCATCATTTCATTGCATGTGATTGTTGCATTTAACCCCAATAGTGGGGTCACTTAATGAGTATTTCTTTATATACTCAAGTCATGTGCTTCTACATTTTTCAGGTTAAGGCAAGGCATTCCTGTACGGCTAACGACAGCATCGCAACTTGAGATCATGGCACATGCATAGGATAGTGGTATTTATTTTCTTAGCCTTAGGCTAGAATAGGATGTTTTAAACTTAAACGCTTATTTATTTTATTTCAGGTCTTTTGTTGTGTCGTTTTAAAGATATTTTCGAAACACGTAAGTCCATGGCTGTGTTTTAAGTTAAAGGTTATGTTTTATGGAATTTAAATGAAGTCTTCCGCATTCAAAGTTTATGGTACGTATACAGTAGCGACCTTAAATTAAGTAGAAAATTTTGGGTCGTTACATTTAAAATATTAGCTACAAAACTTATGAACAATGTGCTTCATCTTCGGTCAAAAGAAGTGTTCATGCAACATCTTATAAGTTTTATTAATCTCAAAATGTCTCAGTAAGCTGTCACCATGTGCTTCTTTTTACCTGCAAATTAGAGCATTTAGTAATACAAATCTTACTTTTCTTAAATAAAAATTCATGAAACACATAATAATCATCCCTAGCTCTTTTCACAAGATAAGATGCATCATCTCTATATAATTCTTTAATATACTCAAATACAAGAATTTTTGGACTAAGAGAAGTAAAGGAGATTATACTTCTAGATAATATATCAGCTACCATATTATCTTTACCTTAAGCATCTATAAGAGAAGCCATAAGTAGTATTGTCACGCCTGCAATGTGTGGACTAAAGCAAACAATTCTTTATCATAGGTAGAATAGTTCAATGTTGTCCCATTTAGTTTTTCACTTAATTATATTAAAGGTTTTCCATCTTGCATCAAAACAGCATCTATGCCCAGACCACTTGCATCACACTCAATTTCAAAAGTTTTATCAAAGTTAGACAAGAAAAATAATGGTGCATTAGTTAATTTTTTCTTAAGCTCATCTAATGCATTCTCTTGCATATCCCCCATTTAAAAACAACATTCTATTTCGCTAAATCATTCAATGGTGCAGCTATGGTGCTAAAATCTTTTATAAATCTCCTATAGAAGCTAGGTACGAACTTCTTTTTCGGTGTTGCCAAATCCCTAATGACTTTTAACCTTCTCTTCATCTACTTCTACTCCAATTATATCAATTATGAAGCCATAAAATTTAACTTTTTCCATGCAAAAACTGACTTAACATGCTCTACATACTCATGCAAAGTCTTTGAATGAATTAAAATATTATCAAAATACACAACATCATGTTTTCCCAAATATTCGCTCAAAACATGATTTATTAAGAGCATAAATGTTGTAGAAGCATTAGTTAGCCGAAGAGGCATAACAAACCATTCATACAATCTAAACTTAGTTTTGAAAGTTGTTTTTCATTCTCTCCTACATGCATTCTAATCTGATAATATCTAGATTTCAAATCAATCTTGGTAAATAAACATGAACCACGCAATTCATCAACCATATCGTCTAGCCTAAGAACAGGATGTCGATACTTTACAATGATTTTGTTGATGACTCTACAATCCACGCACATGCGCCAAATTCCATCTTTCTTTGGCACCAATAAGACTGGTACAGAACATGAACTGAAACTTTCTCATATATAGCTTTTCTCCATGAGCTCCTCCACTCGCCTTTGAATTTTAAATTTCTAAAGTAGAAGTCTTAATCTTAATGAAAACTAAATTTCATTCATCAAAAATCTGTCTTTACCGTATTTTGTGGGTATTTATAGTCTCTCTACCAAAGAAACTAGAACTAAATTTCATTCATCAAAATTGTCTTTACATTTGTGGGTATCTATAGTCTCTCTCCCAAACAAAACTTTTAACTATTCGTATGCTCACTAAATAAAGTTGTGTACATAATTTACTCTCACTCCCTCTAATCTCCACCCGAGAAGAAAGAAAATAATTTTGACAACTAACTGCCCACCCTTTTGTCCACTCTAACAACTTATGAAATTAAAAATAATAAATAAAGTTTTCTGACAACTTCTACTCCAATGGGTAAATATTCCCTTCTAAAGCTCCAAATGGTCCTACCTCGAATCAACTTGTAACACATGAAATAATGGTTGGATCGCACCTATCCGATTTTGTAGATGAAGAATGAATGCTTGTTGAATCTTCTTGGTCTTAGATCGTGTAATAGGTCCAGTTGGAACATTTTGAACACCATGATCCTTATCAAGACGCGTGCATGAAGAGTGAACTGGGTCGAGGCACAGAGTTTGGATTGGTCTCGGGCTGTTCCTATAGTGCGCGGGTTGTGGCTGACGGTACTAGGCTCAATTGGGTTGAATAGTTGCAGTGGACCGAGCGATCGATGCTGTAGGTGGGCTTCGGGGCATGATTCACGGCTATTGGGCTTCACACTGGTCGTGGGCCTAGAGTTGGGTTTGTCCTACTTGCGTATTTTGGCCGAACTAAATGTTGATCGTGGGTTGGCTCTCGTACTAGGTAACTCGAATCTAACCCCAGTCGACCGAAATTGGTTGTCTTCTCACCTGTCTCGCCTTCAATTTTCTTCAACTTTCTCTCTCTTCTCGAATCATTTGTCGATGATTCTTTTCGTCGTCCTCCTTCTCTTGTGACCTTCAATTTGTTGTTTCCTTCACCCCCCCCCCCCCCCCCCCCCCCCNCCCCCCCCCCTCCACATTACAAATCCTTGTAATTACCTATACACATAGATCCATCGATATTTTTAAGCTTTCCAAAAATTGGATCTTGCCCGAGATTGAGTCTGAGGGAAGGTTTCTCCTCTGTGATCTGTTTTCTCTCGAGATGACAGGCGTATGGAGTCCTTGGAAGTGTTGAGGAGCGTTGAGGAAGCGTGGCCTCGTGGGTGGGTTAAAGATGCGAGAATTCTGACTCCTTGCTGGAATTGTCCCGTCTTTTTTGGCGTCTGCATTTTTTTTTTTAATCCTTACAAATATTCTCCTATAATTTCTATAAATAGGATTTTTTATTTAAACATACTTCCTCTCATGAGATTTCTCTTCCCAACTCTCATTCTCAAATCCCTTAATAATGAAGGTGTTTTCTTTTAAGAAAACCAGATTTCTCTTTGAAACTCTTATCCTCAAATCCCTTAGTGATTTTCTTTCCATAGTTTCCCATAAGCCTTGATTTGTGTTTGGTTCGTAGCAAGAAAGACTTTTTAAGAAGATTAAACCAAACTATATAGAAGATATTCAACTATTGTAAGAACTAAAACAAGTAGATTTAAGACTAGCTAGAAAATTCTCCATATACCTTTCAAGTAAGTTTGCTTAACCTTTTTGTTTTGTTTAATAGAATAAAATTAAAGTTGATTTCAATGATATCAATGCACGAATAAAGCCTTCATTTCCAACAAGTATGTGGTTATGATGCACATAATACTTCCATTCTTTTCATGACGTAACTCTACTATGAGACATGCACACATATATAGTATATCTTTCATCATTATTATACATAGTTCATCATAAGTGAATGAACTCTTCATCCATATAGCGGAAGCATTAGGAACTGTTTTGATTTTATTAAGAAAAAACAAAAACAATAAATATGAGAATAATAATTCAAACTTTCTAGATTAGCTTGCAAGGAGGTAGGAACCTTAGCTTGCAAGACTCCTTGGATTATTTCAATGTAGAAGTTCTTCCACGTTCCACAAAATCTTTGTTGCTATGACTCGATTACAAGGCTAAGGCTTATGGGAGCCTTTTGAAAGAAACTCAACCTTATCAATAATGTTACTCAGATAAGGCACCCAACCTTATCAATATACCGTCTAGGTTATTATTTGAACACGATCTGCTTGTATGTCAACTACATATTGCTCAAGATTACATTAATAACTTTGGATTTTCATACCACGGATAATATTAAATTGTAAATAAAATAATAAAAATTATTGTTAAAAATTAAATAATCTTGCAACTAAAAATTAAATAATTAGTTGCAAGGCTTTAGGGCATAAATCCCAACTCAATCGATACCTCATAGACATGCCATGAACATGGTATCATAACATACGTGGGTTAATATACGAGAAGTACATGCAGTCATAATACAACATAACATATAATAACACAAAGGAAATGACACGTAGACAGGCTACATGATATGTGTTATTCATACAACACTAACCATCCAATGAAGCTAGAAGACGTTTCAACAGTAAGTTTACTTACTTGGTCGACCTAAGATGGAGTCACTAAACACCCTTGGTGGTAACCTGATCCTTCTCCGTGAAATCCAACTCCACCTATGAAGTTCCACAACATAGTATCCGGACATAATAAGAGAATTGATTCACTTAATGATATCAACTAGCTAGCTTGATCCTTCTCCTTGAAATCCAGCTCCATCTATGGAATCCAACAATCGTATTAGGATACAATAAGAGACTTAATTCACTTAATGGTATCCATTAATCTAAACTTTGACTCAAATATTTTAAATTGACTAAACAGTAGTTATAATAACTTTAAACGCCCTAAATACGTAAAAATGACTTTGTAATGGTAAAAAATTCTCAGAGGAAGTATGAAAACTCAAACCGGAGGTAAATGATCCTTTTAAGTCGAGTTGGAGTCAAGGGGGCTGTCAAGCCGACATGAGACGCCTGTAGGAGGCGAGCCGCAGCTAGGAGGGCACCTTGGTAGGGCAGCGTGCGCTTAGAGGCGACTCGAGTTGCAAACGAGCAGTGTGCAGGTCATGAGTTGGGTGCGGGTCACGAGCTGGCTGAGGATCTGTTGGGCAGAGAAGCTACTGGGTTGATGCGTGTAGGTTGGGCTTACGTTCATGGACCGAGTAGCTGGGTTGACACGTGCGGGCTAGGTTGGATGATGGGTTGTCTACGTCAGCTTGTGGTACAGAGGGCTGTTGGGATACGTCAGTGAGCTGTTGAGTGTTCGAATCTAGAGTGATTTGTTTCGAACCTGCAACTTGAATGATCAGCCTGATGAGGTGGAGGTTCGAAGTCAAGTTTTTCAACCCATTTGGATTCGAAGCTAACTTTGACTTGTTTTCTTTTCCAATCTGCCTCATATTCTCCTTTTGCAATTTCTCCTTTGTTTTTTTTGCTCCTATTTGCAGCCGTGCTTTGGCCAATTTTTTTTTTGTTGAATCTCTATCCTCTTTCACGATGAATTCGTGACGAAATTTCTAGAACAGGTTAACTAATTCAGTATTTTTTTTTAAACATAATTGAGGGCAATTGAGGCCAGTAAGAGTCTCGTTTACTCAATTCTAGATAGCTTTAGGACTTATATTTTAAATAATCATCTTGTTTAGGTAGATTAAGATATTGTATGTTCTACAAATGTGACATGAATTGATGTGAATGTTTGCTGAATCCACCACACTTAAATGGTGTGAAAGTTATCTTATTTATAATCAAATAAATTACAAGGATATGGAAATAGTAATAAATGGAAATAACAATAAATGGAAAGATACCTATAGTAATAAGGCAAATGTTAGATATTTGCCTTATAATAAAATATCAAATATAATATATATGGTAAACTATAATTTATTACTAAATATCCTTAACAATTGATATAGGTGAAGTTAAACGTTGTAACATAGTTTCGATGTAGCTAGTAAACAATCAGAAACTTCGGCCTAGACCAACCAAGTAAGTGAACTTACTGTTGTAGTTAAATAATTGAATGATGTATGATGGTGTATGTCTCTAGCCCCTGCATGCACCATACTAATTTATGCTATGCTTATGTGTTTTTTGTATTGACATATGATGTTATGCTATATAATCATGTGATATCAATTATGCTATGTTAGGAATGAAAATCATGGAGATCTCATGTATGTATGTATGTCATGTGCATCGGGATATTTTCCTGTTATGTTATGATAGTACGAACACATACTTTTGATATTTATATTCGCCATGATATCATGTGGATATTTCCTTTTTCTGTGGCGTCTAGTGATGTGTTAGCGCGTTGTGCCCGAACAAGTCAGGCCCAGGGAGTACGTATACGAGCTCGCTTGGTGGGTCCATGTGCGTGTACGTGGGCCGTGTGTGAAAAATACTGCACATCCAATCCTGCCCGAAACTAGAAAAAGCCTAAAATCACGTTACGGTTTTAAAGAATAGGACCTGATCATGTTATGTGTGTGATTGCAATACTAAACCCAACAGTGGGGTGACTTACTAGTATTTCTTAAAATTTTCAAGCCATGTGCTACCCTTATATTTTTCAGGTAAAGGTAAAGTTCCCGTGCACGGATGACGATAGATGCTTAAAAAGCTATGGAAGTTAAGATAGGGCAATATAATGCATTGTTTTACATTCAATAGTTAATAGGAAGTTTCTTTATATTTCATGTTAAAGGACGGTTATTTCAAACTTCTTATCTTTTAATTAAATATGTAAGTCCATAATTTTATGTTGAAGGGTTTATTATGAGTTCCCACGTATGTATCTAAGACATACATATAATGATGTCACTAATTTAGGGCAAGAAAATTAGGCGCGTGACATTTGATTTTCTTTCGAGTGGTTCCCATAGGTACATACATAGAAGGCATTTGATTTTCTTTCAAGAGTTGACATACTGGAAGTACGTGCATCACATACATTCCTAATATAACATAATCATAATATAACATAACATATCATAACATAAAGGAAATGACACGTAAATAGGCTACAAAATATGTGTCATTCATACAACACTCAAGTCATCCAACCAAGCTAGAAGACGTTTCAACCGTAAGTCTACTTATTTAGTCAACCTAAGATGGAGTCACTAAATACCCTCGGTATTAACCTAATCCTTCTTCTCAAAATCCAACTCCATTTATGGAGTCCACATCATTGTATTATGACATAATTAGAGAATTAATTCACTTAATAGTATCAATAATTATCAATAATTAGAGAATTAATTCACTTAATGGTATCAACTAGCTAGCCTGATCCTTCTCCCCTAATCCAACTCCACCTAGGAGTCCCACGTCATCTTATTAGAACACAATAAGAGAATTAATTCATTTAATGGTTGGCTCAAAATATTTTAAATGGATTAAACTGTAGTCATACTAATCTTAAACACCTCCAAATACGTCAAAATGGCTTTGAAATGGTTCAAACGGAAAGTATGAAAACTCAAACTTGAGGCAAATGATCCTCTTAAGTCGAGTTGGAATGCAAGCCACAGCTAGGAGGGCGCATTGGTGGAGAAGTGTGCGCCAAGAGACGACTCAAGTTGCAAATGGGCAGTGTGCAGGTTGTGAGTTGGGTGCGGGTCATAGGCTGGTTGAGAATCTTAAAACAATATAGAAACCGAATTAAAGTTTATAAATGTTAGATTTTGACCCAACTAAGTCAGAAACATAAGCAATTGAAGTTTGGAGTGATAATATTATTTTATACCTTTACAAATAACCATAAATAGAAATTAACCACAAATTAAACAAATATGGTAAATAAATCTAGAAACAAATCTAAAAAATATTTAAACTAAATACTGGGACTATTTTAACTTAATGAAATTCTTCTAATCATCTGTTCCTTGAACTTATTCTTCTTTGTTAAGAATTAGTTCAAGTCAGAGAAACTCTACACACCAAGTTCTTCAGGCAACTTCCAAAATGCTTATAATTTTAGAGGCTTTGTCAACAAATCAACAAGCTGATTTCGGGTACCACAAAATAATAAATTAATAGTTTCTTCTTTTGTAAGATCTCTAAGAAAGTGAAATCAAGTATTATCACACATTAGGTTTGTTCCTTCTATTTGAGAGTGACCAATCTCTTTGAGTATCCTCCTCATCTAAATAGCTTGACATGCACAAGCACTAGCAGCAACAAACTCAGCTCCTGTGGTTGATAAGGTGACTATATACTGCTTACGAGAAGACCAAGCTACTGCTCCTCCACTCATCATAAACACATAGCCTGAAGTACTCTTGCTATCTTCCATGTCTCCGACATAGTCACTATCAGTAAACCCATTTAAACCACTAACTCCTCCCTTTCTATAAAATACACCATAATCTACCATACCTTTCAAGTACCTTAAAACCCTTTTAGCTGCTGCAAAATATTGTTGTATTGGACATGTCATAAGACGACGGGTCAAACTTATAACAAATATGAGATCAATTTTGCGCCATTTTCATCTTTGCCAATTTTTTCTGTCCTGGACACTGAGATTACAAACAGAATTGTAATTCTTTATGCCAAATTGATTTAAAACTTCAGAGTATACTTTCTTCTACATATAAAAATATCATCTAATCTTTGTATTGACCTCCATGGCAAGAAAAAATCTCATCTGACCTAAGTCAGTCAGATCAAACTCTTTCTTCATGGAATGTTTAAACTCCTCCAATAATTCTTCACCATTGCCAGTAAATAAAAGATCATCAGCATAAATGCTTACAATAAGAATTTTACCTCCCTTCCTCTTGATGAAGAGTGTTTGCTCACTGGAACAGCTTTTGAATCCTTCCTTGATGAAGTAGGATTCTATTCGACTAAACCAGGTTCTAGGTGCTTGTTTTAATCCGTAGAGAGCCTTTTGGAGTTTGTACACATCTCCTTACTTCCCTTTTTCTTATAGTCTTTTTGGGCGGCAAGAGCAATTATCATTCTCACAGTATTCATTATGGCCGCAGGTGCGTACATTTCCGTATAATCAATTCCAGGCTCTTGTGTGTAGCCTTTTACAACCAATATTATTTTGTATTTATCAACTTCTCCAAACTCGTTTAGCTTGGGTTTATAAATCCATTTCACTCCTATTTTCTTTGCTCCAGTCGATAGAACCATCAAATTTCATGTTTGATTTTTTTCAATGGACTTGATTTCTTCATCCATAGCCAATCTCCATTTCGGGCTTTTGACAGCTTCCTCAAAATTCACAGGATCTGAAATCATCAAGAATGCCATATTTTTTTCATCCTCTTCAGATAAGTCTTCACCGTAATTATAATTTGCTAACCATACAGATATTCTCTCCTCCCTTATTGTCAAATCTGGTGCAATAGTTACTGGAAAATTGTTTTCAGCAACTGGTTCAATTGTTTCAGCAACCAATTCAATCGTTTCTTCCGTGATTTCTCCTCCTTCATTTTCAGCAATTGGTTCAATTGTTTCAACAACCGGTTCAGTCGTTTCCTCTATGATTTCTCTCCTTCGACTGTGTTCTTATCAATTTCAATGTTTTCCCCCAGTCCAATTTTTCCGTTGCTCTCCTTTACCCATTTTTGGAAATGGAGTCCGATGTTGCTTGCCTTTCATACATGCCTCACAGGTGGTGTTTGGAGCTACAATTTGCGGCAGGCCTTTCACCATGTTTTTGTGTTTCAAGGTGCACAAACCTGTGTGGCCGAGATGACTATAACGATGGTGCCAAAGTGTTGACTGATCCGTATTTGAAACTTGGAGGCTTCTTTCTTCATTTGTTGTGGTAGATGGTTCAGAAACCAAAATAAACCGTAGATTTGCACTCATAATTGACTCTGCTATTTTTCCTTTTTGTGGATGATAAACGCTACATACACCATCTTTAAACAACACTGCTACTCATTTTTCTTGTAGTTGTCTAACACTCAAGAGATTATTTTTTAGTTCAGGTACCCAATACACATTACTATTAATAGTGCAACGAACCCCATGCAAAGTTAATTTCACTACACCCTTTCCCATAACTTTCATACTTGTATTATTTCCAAGTTTGACAATGTGGGAAAATGTCTGTCTAAATGTGAAAACATACCTTCACTCGCACACACATGGTTTGAGCAACCAGAATCCAAGAACCAAGCATCACTCCTTTTTGCTTCATGTCTTTCCATCTGAGCCATTAACAGCATTTCATCCTCTTCTTCTTCCAGCTTTGCATAATTCAATTCCTTATTCATGTTTTGACATTCATATTGAAAATGACCTAAGTCACGATACCTATAACATTCAACAGTTGCTTTGTTGAAAGTTGATCTTCCTCTTCCATGTCCTCTGTCCCCGTAAGTTCCTCTTCCTCTATTACTTATTTCTGTTCGTCCTTCGACTTTTAGAACTTGCTCCTCTCCATTAATGCTAGATCTTCGAAATTTTTGTTCATGCACCAGTAATGAACTTTGTAATTCATCAATGGACATGTTATTAGTACTTTTGGATTCCTCAGTAGATACTACAACATAAGTAAATTTTTCAGGTACACATAATTTTTTTTTTACAATTTTCTTGTCTAGCATATCTTCTCCTCGTCTTGTTGGAGATTATCATCACTCTTTCAAAATAAACCATTGAAGTTTGGAGTGATAATATTATTGAATACTGAACTTGACTTTTATAGCTTTACAAATAAGCATAAATAGAAACTAACCACAAATTTGGGAAACAAATGGGATGAAACTAGCCACATTGGAAGCACATTTTGTTTAAAAAGTAGTTTTGTGCCATCGCTAAAGCTTGAATAACTCCCAAAGGACCAGCATATTCAGGTCCAATAAGTTGTTGTATCTCGGCAAATATTTCTCTTTCTAACCATACAATTACTAGTACGCTGATTGTGATTCCCAATACAGTAGTCACATAAGATAGATATTGTATAATTGTTCGATTTTCTGCAATTTTTTCCATCTCTATGTGTAAATAACTCAATATTGGTTCACAGTCAATAACATCTTCACCATCCAAAATAAGGATGAGTTGAAGAACACCACCCATTGATAGGTGTGAGGTCCCATATTGACTATCATGAGGTCTTTTCTTGTAGTTGGTCTATTCATAAGTTTTTCCTCCATTTAGCATTCCATGAAATAAATTTTAAATCAAATTTGGAAACAAACATGGAGACAAATCTGAAACTAAATACCTAAAAATATTCTAACGGAAGTAATCAAATTCTTCCACCAACAAATAAAAGGTCAGAAACCCAAATTCCAAATGCTTTAATGTAGAGTATCTTTGGTAGGAATCTTGTGTCTTCACTGGTGAAATGAGACTGTGGAGAGAAGCGAGCAGGAAAAAGAAAAACAGAGTGGTAGCAGAAAATTAAGGGAAAAAAAATCGAAGTGGGAGAAGGCAAGGTTCACATTCTGGTGATTCCTTTCCCAGACGGACAAGGGCACGTAAACCCCATCCTCCAATTCTCAAAACGCCTCGTCTTGAAAGGCCTTAAAGTCACTGTCCTCAACACCCATGAAATCAACAACAACGCCAATCTCAACCAGGTGGGCGGTTGGGGTGGCTCCATTAACGTGGAGAACAAGCCTCGAGAGCCCTACAAAGGCAGAGACCCAGAGCCCTTGGAGTCCTGCTTTCACCGCCTCCAAACCTCCACATGCTTCCACTTAGTCAAGCTCATCACTCACCATCAGACCTCCAACGCCCCAATTGCCTGCGTTGTGTACGATTCCCTCACTCCTTGGGTTCTGGATGTTGCTAGAGGATTTGGCCTTCCTGGGGCTCCCTTTTTCACCGAGTCCTGCGCTGTCAATGCCGTTTTTTATCACGTGTACAGTGGTGCCTTGAAGATTCCGTCTGATAAGAAGTCTGTGTCGCTGCCTGCGCTGCCACTTCTTCAGGACACCGACCTTCCTTCGCTGATTTCAAATCCCCACCAGTATCCGGTATTCCTCAGGATGATGACCGAACAGTTCTGTAACCAGCCTGATTGGATGTTCATCAACACTTTCCATGCGTTGGAACCACAAGTAATTTATCCAATTCTCCTCAACTCAACTTATGCTTCCACCTAATTTATTAACCATTTTTTAATCTTCTATTTTTGAAAATGATGTATTTCCTCACCAGTTTTTTCACGACTCTCCGGAATAGTATGATATTATTCACTTTGAGCATAAGTTCTCATGCTTTAATTTGGTCGGTCCCAAAATACCTCATATCAATGAAAATGTATTCTTTGCTTATAAATTTATGATCATTGACTAATTAATTAGTGAACGTGGGACTCCTCCACAACAATCCTCAATATTAATGACTTCTCAATATATTAATACAGGTGTTACAGTGGATGCAAAGCCATACGTCTTTGAAGACCGTCGGACCAACAGTTCCATCCATACTCATAGACAAGGGGTTGATGGACGACAACAATTACGGCATGAATCTAATCAAATCAACGGAAGATGACAGCAAAACCATCGAGTGGTTGGACTCTAAAGACAGCGAGTCTGTCATCTACGTGTCGTTTGGCAGCGTATCGGAGCTAGGAGAAGAGCAAATGAAGGAGATAGCGTGGGGGCTGAAAGCAAGCAACAAAAACTTCCTTTGGGTCATTAAGGAAATGGAAACCGGAGAGCTTCCAAACAAGTTTGTTGAAGAGATGAAAGAGATGAAGGGGAAGGTGGTGAAGTGGTGCTCCCAAGTGCAAGTTTTAGGTCACAAATCAGTGGGTGCTTTGTTACTCACTGTGGTTGGAACTCGGTTTTGGAGGGCCTTAGCAGTGGAGTTCCAATGGTGGCAATGCCTCAATGGACGGACCAAATAACAAATGCCAAGTTCGTGGAAGACGTGTGGAAGGTTGGTGTGAGGGTTAGTTCAAACCAAAATGGGTTAGTTGGAAGAGAAGAGATAGAATTGTGTATTAGGAAAGTGATGGAGGGCGAGAAAAGGGTTGAAATGAGACAAAATGCAAGCAAGTGGATGAAGTTGGCGAAGGAAGCTACGACGGAAGATGGGAGCTCTAATAAGAACCTTGATGAGTTTGTTGCACAAGTTCAAGAACGTAAAATATGATTGTCATTTTTATTTCCTATGGCCAAAATTACGAGTGTTGTGTTATTTAAGAATGATTGTCGATTGCTCTCATGTTGTTTAGTTTTCATCGGGTGAAGCAAAAACTTCTATAAAGTGGCAATTTTAGCTTTAATAAAAAATACTTAAAAACTTATACCAACGGGCATTCATTGTGATTTGACCAAGGGAAATAGCTCTATGAACCAGATGGATGTCCACGCGTCTTTGCCAAGTCCTTATTTGCCAACGTGAGAAGGAGATTTTCCGAGACTATTTGGTAGATAGCAGTAAGAATCATCCTATCCTTGTGCTCTTCAATGTCATCACCAATTCTTGATGACGTTCTACACGCCATTTGCCTGTATATTAATAAGCATCTTTAATGTCCACGCTGCATAGTTACTCTTCCCAAGTAATGGGCATTGAAACGTTACACTCTACTCCTTTCCGCTTTTCATCGTCCTCGTATCTTCTATAGCGACGTTGTACGGTGATGCATTCGTTTTGACATTCTAGATCTCTTACCAAATATTGGTTGACCCTCAATCAAAACACTATAAAATAAATATCAAAATAGAATGAAACACTCACAAACATACTTAGTACTAAAATACTTTTATCACAATCCTTTATGACTTTCTAAATAAAACATATCACTCAGGCTATTTATAGAAACAAAAATACTATAACTTCTCTCATGGAGCACATCCCTTCATTCCTTCATTCCTTCATTTCAACGTGATGTTTAATGTTCGACTATGATTAAATCGAGCTTATTGACTCTGGACCACTATGAACGGTAAGGTGAAAGACCAAGTCTAGGTTGGGAAGGAAGAGTAGGTGGGTAAAAAAAGTCACTGTCATTATAGAAGAGCAGCAGGTGGGTTGGTCAGGTCTATTATTGAGAAAGAAACAGGAGCAAACCAAGCCCCTTCAAATGGCATGTGGTTGACTAGAACCTGACCACTATGGAAGAACATGTGGCGGACCAAATCTTCATCACGTGTAGAGAACATATCTTTATTTCCATAGAACAGCATGAGGCGGACCTGAACACCATTGTTGAGAAAATGGATAAGGTCGATGACAGTACACAAAATCTACTATCTTTAAGTTCTATTTTATGCTAGTTTGGAGGATTAAATGTATGCTTTAATTTTTAATTCGAATATTTGGAGAAAACTTGAGATTTTAGAAGAAATATTGTGAAAAAAAAAAATCAAATTTGGGGATGATTTTGGAGTAAAAAATATTCCTAATTTAATTATGGACTCTTAATTTAATTAGAATTTTAGATTCCAATCAAATTAAGATATTGATTGACCCATTCTAGATAAACATTTCTCTTCATTGGATAGACTTTGGGAGCAAAGAATAGAGATTTTAAAGCTTTAGTTCTAGAACATAACAGAGATTCAGCAGGCGGCCCTAGTTTTTATCTTCTTCCCTTTTATTTTATAGTTTCAATGTGGTGTTGTTAAAGAATTCAGTCATATCATAGTGAAAATGGTTGGCTAGATTCTTTTATTGTATTAGTCGTTATACCTCATGTTTTAATTTTTTTTAATTCCTTGATTGATTACCTTTATTTCATTTGGGACTTTATATTTTTAATAATTTAAATTCTTGATCCCAAATTAACTATTGTATTAGTTTAGATTAGCTATAACTTATTTGGGTGTGTTAAAAGATTCCGTTTGTGATTTGATTTTCGAAGTTGTGATCATTGGACTATCTCCAAAGGTAGATGGACATTATGATCACTAGACCATAATGATGGAAACTTTCTCCCATCAAAACAATATTGTTGGATGAAAATTATGATCACTGGACCATCTCCAAAGTTGGATGGACATTATGATCACTGGACCATGATGATCACTAGACCATAATGATGGAAACTTCTCAAATCAAAACAATATTGCATTGGACCATGATGATGGAAACTTCTTAGATCAAAACAATATTGGAGTGGGGTGGAGCAAGGAATTTATGCAATATTGGAGTATGGTGGAGCAAGGAATTTATGCAATAGTAGTTGACGTAGGAGGAGAAGTAAGGATAAAAGAAAGCAATTGAAGATCTAAGTTGAAGGATTTAAAAGGTAAAAACTATATCTTCCAAGCCATAGATCATCCAACTCTAGAAACCATCCTAAAGTAAGACACAACCAAGGATATTTGGGACTCCTTGACACAGAAGTACCAGGAAACAGCTCGAGTCAAACGTGCACAATTGCAAGCTATTCGCAAAGAGTGGGAGGTTCTTCACATGAAGACGGGGGAATCAGTGTTAAACTACTTTGCTTGAACACTCATAATTGCTAATAGAAAGAAAATTCATGTAGAGAACATGACAGACATTGATACCAAAAGATCCTAAGATCTATGTAACACTCAAAAAATGAAGGAAAGCCACCTATGTAAGACTCAAAGGATCTAAAGAAAGAAATTAAGAGGATTAAGTAAGGACGTCTTAAACAAGTCATTTTCATACCCTAAGAAGTAATTTTAAGACCCAAAGGATCCAAGGAAAGAAATTAAGAGGATTGAGCAAGGACAAATAATTTTAAGGACTTTGGTCGTTTTTTCAATTTCTAAGGAACTTTCCAGATTTTTAGTTCTTTTCAAGGTGGTCAAGGAGGAAAAAATGAGGGACGAAGAATTTTTAGGAAAATTATGGATTTTTTGAGAAAAAAATTCTAAAATGGCAAATTACCAAATTACCCCTAAAGATATGGATAATTACGAAATTGCCATTCTGGCAAGAATCAGATGATCAACCGTAACCATCTCCACAAAATCCATCGAATCTCAACTTACTGCCATTGGATCTCCTCCAAAATTGGATATATTCTAAAACACTCACAGATCATCACATCCAATGGGTACGATTCAAAACCAAGGTTGGTTAGGCTATGATCGGAGTAGATATTTTCGATGGATTATCTAGAAAGTTCAATCTCTAAATCATGACGGTTTTGGAGCTCTCAATGTCGGTTTAAGCTTTCCCTATAAAGTATGAAGTTCGGGCAATAGTTTGGAACAAGAATTGAGCAAGGTCGAGCTCCCAATCGTAGGCAATAAGCATTAAGATTTTGGGTCTCCTAAAATTCTAGAGCAATTCTCAACCATTTCTCTTCAAACTTGTTCCTATAGTTTCTAAACAATATTACTCACAAGTTCTATGAAGAAATCGAGTGCTTAAAGTGCCTAGAAACCATTTTCCCAATTCGACCCGCCATGAAAGAGCTTCAAGGAAAACTCAAAATTTCAATTCGAGGATACACGAGAACTCTTCGAGCAAGGATGATCCCAATAAGTTTCTCCACCTTCAAAAAATGTTTCCATAGAAGACCACAAAGAGAAATAACCTTGGGAACGTGCCCAATTGAAGAAAATTCGTTTGGAGCTTAAATTGGGGGTAAGTTTCGAATTCCTATCTACCGTTCCTTTTCCTTCAAATTGAGAATTCTTTAAGCTTTAGAGGATCAGGTTGAGTAACTTTGATGAAGGAATCGAGAACTGAAACGTTATAGAACAGGCTGCCCAAGAGAACAAAAATTCGGCATTTCGGGCCTTAAAAACCCCTAGAATTGGCTACACAATAAGAACTCCTCTGTTTTTGCTCCAATGAGAAATGATATTTTGGATGAACTGTAACGATTTGAGTTTTTGAAAAAAAAAAAAAATTAAATGGTCTCACGAAATCTCCCAAGAAATCCCTCGAAAATCGTGGGATTTCCGGCGTAACATTTATTGTATAATAGAAATATTTCTATTTCTCTAAGTTTCCTTATTCTAAAACCCTATAATACCTATCAGTTGTTCCCTTCCCTCAGAATTAGATTGTTGCGTTTATGAGAGAAAACATACGGGTTTTGAAGAGGGAAATCGTGAGACGTACGCAAAGCTTCGAGTTTTCAGTAAGAATTTTTGGGTAGAAATAGAGTAACGTTGTAGGCATTGCACAATGAGGAGTGGTAGGCAAAACGACAGCTGGGATGAGTGTAAGTGTCGAAGTCTTGTCATAATCAAAAAGGGAAAATCGCATCTAGGGTTTTTGTGTCTTCCGGGTAAGGAAGAAGAGGGATTGGATGGGGTTGGGATTCGGCGTCTGTGTACCCACGAGCTCACACCACCCAAATGAGGCGTTAGCCACGGCTCCTCTCGGCTCGGCTTGATGTTTTCGTCGGCTCGGATCTGTCAATTCCTGCAGCTTAGCTTGGCAACTTAGTTGGTGAACTCGGCGGCTCGGATTATCAGCTCAGTACCTCTATAATATATCGATTCCTAGGTTTTTGGCCCTTTTGAAGTCGTTTCTGCCCTTATTTTTACATTCTGAAGTCAGTATGGTCCTTAATAGTCAAAATAGATTGTGTTAGAGTTTTCCTTTGTTAACTAACATGAGGTTTAGCTAGAATATGTTATGAAAGGTTCCTAAATATGTTATGTGGTTCTTATAGGACATAATTAACTGTTGGAATTAGCTTGTTGTGAGTGTCTTCGGCCAAAACTATCGAGGTAAGTGACCTTATTGTTGGAGTTAGCTTATCGTGTGATGTATGATGGTGCGTGCCCAGTGGCCCTTGCATGCACCATATCTTATGTGATATGATTATGTGATGTATGGATTATATTGATTGTTTAAGCTATAAAAAGTTATGAATTATGTTGACTGTTGACTGTTTAAGCTATGAAAAGTTATCGTTGAGCTGCTAGTATTATGTCATGAAAATGTTGATCGATGCCATATATACACATAGTATTATCGAGTCATGTCATGAAATACTTATGGAACTGGAATGTATTTTCATGTTATGTAATATGTCATGTAATGTAAGTTATGTGACATGCCATGTAATGCAAGGAACGTATATGTGATGTTAGCAATGCTTATGTAATGTTATGTTAGGTATGTTAAGGGACCTCATGCATATATGTATGCCACTTGCATCGGGATACTTCCCCTTTATGTTACGAAAGAATGAAATACGATATTTATGTTCACCATGATATCATGCGGGCCCTTTTCTGTTCTGTGGTATCCGGCGACGTGTAATACGTTTGCTCGACCAAGCCAGGCCAAGGGGCTACATATACGAACCCGCCTGGTGGGTCCATGTGTGCGTACATGGACCATGTGTGAAGAAGTACCACACATCCAACCCTACCCAAGATAGAAAAAGCACCCAAGGCCATGTAAAGTTTATGAAAAGTTAGATCCCGCTCATATGTTGCATGTGTTTGTATTTCTAACCCTAACAGTGGGGTGACTTACTAAGTATTTCATAAAATACTCAAGCCACGTGCTACCTACATTTTTCAAGTAAAGGCAAGGTGCCAATGTACAGTTGACGGTGTAGCTGAAGACACCATGGAAGTGGACGAGGAACATTTTTAGTAGTTTATGTTTATTTGAGTTAAAGCATTGAACATTGTTTTATTTAGATTTGTTTTGAATTTAGTTACTCAAGGTTTTATTTCCAGAGATAGATTTGTTTTGGATTTTTGGACTTTTATGAAAGACTTTGTTGTGTTTTTCAAGGTTATTTATGATGAGCTTCTGTGTAATGAGTTATGTATGCATGGGTGATATCACTAATTAGATTTAGAAAATTAGGGGCGTTACACGAACTTTGGAGACTAATATCTTAGGCTACGATCCACGAGAAGGTATGAAATCAATCCATATCTCTTCCTTGTAACACCATCTTTAAGTTTCATGAAGAAATTGAGGGGAGAAATAGCATGATCGGAGCTATGGAGGACGAGTTTTAGACGGCAGCACTATATGACGTGCACGTTTTCTTCCCACTGGAGGAAGAAGACGATGGTGTGGCTAGTTCAGTTGAACCGACCATGTCAACCAAAAACTCGATCTTCCCTCGGTTTTTTTCAATTTTAACAACCTTCTAGACCGATTCTCATGAAAAAATTTATATTTCCAAAAACTAGATGCAATAAGGAGTATGTGGAAGGAAATTTGAGGTAATTCGAATACCGAAAGCTCAAGAACGGAGGTCCCGAACGTCGACGACGAGGTAAGTAGCCACCTTAAACTTTTTGTTAAGAAATACTTGTAGGAATCACTTGGATTTCCATATGAACACTAAACCAAGTATGAATTAAGGATATATGAAAGAAAAACTCAAAGAACCGTGAGTTAAGGACTTAAACCAATCAAATTGCTTGAAATTAAATAACATTAAAATAACCCAGTAGATGAAATTCGCTGCCTATGAAATTTTAATGCTAAGCATATTATAGCATGTTGAGGTTATATATGAAATTTGGTGGTCATTCGATAAGGATAAGTAGGTAAACCAAGAAAAGGTTTAAAATGACCATAATGCCCCAAAGGATATCTACCTACGATTCATGACCTAGATGACCTCCAAATGCTATGAAACTCTGTAGTAGATCTTATTTTATGATGTTTGATGATGTAATAAAGTTTGAAAGCCTTGGAATATGTTAAGTAGTAAAACCAAGAATTAGGGGTAAAATGACCAAAATGCCCCTAGGATTACTTAGGAAAATTCAAGCTCTATACGTGCTCTAAATGATTTGCTACTTCTTATAAGGTCTATTATGAAGAACATGAAGATATGTTGGAGGTTAAGTTGATTGGAGCAAGTTTGGAACATAAACCAAGTTATAGGTTATTTTCAACGTCATGTTATAGGTTATTTTCAACGATATGTTTGAGGTTAAGTTGATTAGATGCATGTTATAGGTTATTTTCAACATCATAAAACGAGATAGACGTTAAAATCTATAATAAAGATAAGTGCATGCTCACTTTGGGTTAAGAAACGAGCACGATCAATTTTAATAGTTAAAATAGGTCGATGTCTTACAAAATTGCGGTTACAAGAAAGCTCACCTAGCACGATCTTATATAAGGCTGGAGGTACTTAAGTTGACGGTTTACGGAACACCTACTACCTGAAGATCGGACCAGTACTTGAGCTTAGTTAGCCCAGTTTTATGAGCACGCTTGATTGATGTAAGTTTTAAAAAAATCACCTAGACTTATGTTATATTTAATTAGCCAGAATATACCTAAGTAATGAGTATACCCAACCATCTAAAATACTTAGTGGGAGGAAAAAGATAAATGAGATACATCGTTTTCCTTTTACGCTTCTCTGGAAAATTCACACCGTGAGATTCATGCTCGTCCTCGTGTCGTCTTGGGAGCGTCCTCCATTCGGAAGGTATTTGCATGAGTCAATAACAAGGTGAATAGAGAAAGTATTTATAGTAAGTGGGAGAAGGAAGTATATCAACACGTCCTATGGTCTCCACCACTAGGTTGCACCATGAGATTCCCATGTTCCACCTACATGTTGCCCTAGAGCAACTACCCATTCGGAGGGTCGTAACATGGGAGTCGAAACAACGCAAACTCCAGAAATGGATAGGATTTCTTAGGTCCGTTCCCAACTTTGGCTTTTTCATTCGATAGCATTGTTGGGACCGATCTATGAGATCTGAAAATGGCGTGTCACACTTACGAAGAATTACTAAGAGTTAGTATATTCTTGACCAAAAAAGCGATAACTAAGAACACTATAGGAATAAGAGTTATTTTGGGATTAGTGTTTAAGTCAAGAATGTCTTGATTTGGTGAATGAGTGATTGACTGCCCCTTGGTAGCAGTTGCTGTAACTCACTAAAGTATCGTTGCAAATTAATAATGATTTGGGTACATTATCACATTTGCTAAAACTGATTGGATTAAACAGGATTAAGTCAAATCACTAATAGAATTTTTTTTATATCATAGCATGACAAACTCAATAGTACAATTACTCGCTTTTGAGAAATTAAATGGCGACAATTACGCAACTTGGAAATCAAACCTAAACACAATACTGGTAATTGATGATTTAAGGTTTGTTTTAACTCAGGAGTGTCCTCCAAATCCTAGCTCAAATGCAAACCGAACAGTTCGGGATGCGTATGACAGATGGATAAAGGAAAATGACAAAGCCCGAGTGTACATTCTAGCCAGCATATCTGATGTTTTGGCTAAGAAACACGATGTTATGGGTACTGCTAAAGAGATTATGGAATCTCTAAAAAGGATGTTTGGACAACCGTCCTTCTCCCTTAGACATGAAGCCATAAAATACATTTACAACTGTCGTATGAAAGAAGGGACCTCAGTTAGAGAACATGTCCTGGACATGATGGTCCATTTCAATGTGGCAGAAGAAAATGAAGCTGTCATTGATGAGAAGAGTCAAGTCAGTTTTATCATGATGCCTCTTCCGAAGAGCTTCTTCCAGTTCCGCACAAATGTGGTAATGAACAAAATAGAATATAACTTGACTGCTCTTCTCAATGAGCTACAGACTTATCAGCCCCTCTTAACGAACAAGGGACAAATAGGAGAAGCAAATGTTGCTATCTCCAAGAAATTACTACGAGGATCGTCCTCCAAAAATAAGTCTGTTCCTTCAACTTCTAAAAGTGTTTTGATGAAGAAGAAGGGTAAAGGGAAAAATAAGATTCCTACTAACTGCAAACACAAGGTTCAAAAAGCAGATAAAGGAAAATGTTTCCATTGCAACGAAAACGGGCACTGGAAGAGAAACTGCCCAAAATACCTTGAAGAGAGGAAAGTCGAAAAGACACAACAAGGTAAATATGATTTACTCGTTGTAGATATATATTTAGTTGAGTATGACAACTCAACTTGGATACTAGATTCAGGGGCGACTAATCATATTTGTTCTTTTTACTAGAAAACTAGCTCCTGGAGAATGCTTGCGGACGGCGAGATAACACTCAGGGTTGGAACAGGAGAGGTTGTCTCAGCAAGATCAGCAGGAAATTTAAAGTTGTTTTTTGGAGATAGATTCATTATATTAGATAATGTACTTTTTGTTTCTGAAATGAAAAGAAATCTAATTTATATCTCTTGTTTATTAGAACAATTGTATAAAGTATCTTTTGAAATCAATGAAATGTTCATTTGCAAAAGAGGTATTCATATTTGTTCTGCAAAACTAGAAAACAACTTATATATGTTAAAACCGAGCGAAACAAAAGCTATTTAAAATATCGAGATATTTAAAACAACTGAAACTCAAAATAAATGACGAAAGATTTCTCCTCATACCTATCTTTGGCACTTAAGACTAGGCCACATTAATCTCAATAAGATTGAGAGATTGGTTAAAAGAGGACTTCTAAATGAGTTAGAAGACAACTCTTTACCTCCATGTGAGTCTTGTCTTGAGGGTAAAATGACTAAACGATCATTTTCCGAAAAAGGTTATAGAGCCAAAGAAACCTTAGAACTCGTGCATACAGATCTCTGTGGTCCAATGAATGTCAAAGCACGAGGAGGGTATGAATATTTCATCAGTTTTATTGATGATTATTCAAGGTATGACTATCTTTACCTAATGCGTCACAAGTTCGAAGCTCTTGAAAAATTCAGAGAGTATAAGACTGAGGTTGAGAATCTATTAGGTAAAACTATTAAAACACTTCGATCAGATCGAGGGGGAGAGTACATGGACTTAAGATTTCAGGACTATATGATAGAACATGGAATAAGGTCTCAACTTTCAGCTTCTGGTATGCCTCAACAAAATGGTGTATCAGAAAGGAGAAATAGAACTCTGTTAAACATGGTTCGGTCTATAATGAGTTTCGCTCAATTACCCAATCCATTTTGGGGATATGCAGTGGAGACTGCTACATACATTTTGAACATAATTCCTACTAAGAGTGTTTCAGAAACACCTTATGAGTTATGAAAAGGGCGTAAAGATAGTTTACGTCACTTCAGAATTTGGGGATGTTCAGCACATGTGTTGTTGCAAAACCCCAAGAAATTAGAACGTCGTTCAAAATTATGTCTATTCGTAGGATACCCCAAAGAGACGAAAGGTGGTTTGTTTTATGACCCTCAAGAAAATAGAGTGTTTGTATCAACAAACGCTACATTCTTAGAGGAAGACCACGTAAGAAATCATCAACCTCGTAGCAAACTAGTATTAAGTGAGATTTCTAAAGAAGCTACTGATAAAACAACAAGAGTTGTTGATCAAGCTGGTCCAACCAGAGTTGTTGATGGAGCTGACACTTCTGGTCAATCACATCCTTCTCAAGAGTTGACAATGCCTCGACGTAGTGGGAGGGTTATAACTCAACCCGATCGTTACTTGGGTTTGGCAAAACTCAAGACATCATACCTGATGATGGCGTTGAGGATCCATTGACCTATAAACAGGCAATGAATGATGAAGATAGAGATCAGTGGATTAAAGCCATGAATCTTGAAATGGAGTCAATGTACTTCAATTCAGTCTGGGAACTCGTAGATCAACCAGATGGGGTAAAGCCTATTGGTTGCAAATGGATCTATAAGAGGAAACGAGACCAAACCGGTAAGGTACAGACCTTTAAAGCTCGACTAGTAGCAAAGGGTTATACCCAAAGAGAGGGGGTGGACTATGAAGAAACCTTCTCTCGTGTTGCTATGCTTAAATCGATTAGAATACTCTTGTCTATTGCCACATTTTATGATTATGAAATTTGGTAAATGGATATTAAGACAGCCTTTCTAAACGACAATCTTGAAGAGAGTATCTATATGGCTCAACCAGAGGGGTTCATTGAACAGGATCACGAGCAAAGGGTTTGCAAGCTTAAAAGATCCATTTATGGGTTGAAGCAAGCATCTCGATCCTGGAATATAAAGTTTGATACTGCGATCAAATCTTATGGCTTTAAACAGTAGCTTTCCTGGTGTTGGACGTTGACGATATCTTACTCATTGGAAATGATGTGGGATTTCTGACTGACATTAAGCATTGGCTAGCAACACAATTCCAAATGAAAGATTTGGGAGTCTCAGTTTGTTCTTGAAATCCAAATTGTTCAGAATCGCAAGAACAAAACACTAGCATTGTCTCAGGCGTCGTACATCGATAAAATGTTGATTCGATATAAGATGCAGAACTCCAAGAAAGGATTATTACCTTTCAGACATGGAGTTCATTTGTCGAAAGATCAAAGTCCTAAGACACCTCAAGAAGTTAAGGATATGAGACACATTCCCTATGCATCAGCGGTCGGTAGTCTGATGTATGCCATGCTATGTACCCGACCCGACATATGCTATGCTGTGGAAATTGTCAACAGATATCAGTTCAATCTGGGACGTGCTCATTGGACTGCCGTTAAGAATATCCTCAAGTATCTTAGGAGAACGAGGGACTATATGCTTGTGTACGGTGCTAAGGATCTGATCCTTACCGGGTACACGGACTCAAATTTTCAAACCGATGTAGATTCGAGGAAATCGACATCAGGATCTGTCTTCACTCTGAACGGGGGAGCAATAATATGGAGAAGCATAAAGCAAGGTTGCATTGCTGATTCCACCATGGAGGCTGAATATGTTTTTGCTTGTGAAGCAGCAAAAGAATCTGTATGGCTTAGGAAGTTCTTAACTGATTTGGAAGTTGTTCCAAATATGCATCTTCCCGCCACTCTTTATTGTGATAACAGTGGAGCAGTTGCAAATTTCAAAAGAACCAAGAAGCCATAAGTGCGAAAAACATATTGAGCACAAATATCATCTCATAAGGGAGATTGTGCAACGAGGAGATGTGATCGTCACACAGATAGCTTCTGAGCACAACATTGCTGATCCATTTACAAATCCCCTCACGGCTAAAGTGTTTGAAGGGCACCTAGTGAGTCTAGGACTAGGAAAAGTGGGAGAAAAGGCATGAGTATGTGATGCCCTAGTTTATTGTATTTATGTTTTTCTCTCTACTCAACGTTATAAAACCCCACTAGAGTTTTAGTTCAAGTGGGAGTTTGTTGGGTTTTATGTCCTAAAACTCATAGTTTGTAAACAAAAACATATTCTATTTTCAATAAAGTTATTGTTGTTTATTCAGTAAAGATTCTTTATTGAATAAAGTGAACTTTACGATCATTAATCTAAATGCAATAAACTAAGAACACTCTTGCTATAGTATGATTACTTGAACTATATGTAGAGACATAAGAGTCAAAATGATCTATAATATAAGGATAAGGCTGAGTACCTTATTCTGGGGACACTATGGATGCGGCCCACTTTTTTATATGATATAAACAATGTGATCACTAAATTGTACATGTGTAGACATGTGAGTGGAGGCGTCCTATGCAATGAGTATTGCATAAGATCGGACCATAAAGAAAACCACTCTCTCTTAATAATGTCGTTTACTGTTGAAACTGATTTTCTTTTTAGTCGATGACCTAGGTAACTCGATCTTAATCCTGAGCTAACCATGAACTCCTGTTTATACGGAATTATCCTTAGGTTTGCATGGGTGAGAGTGGCTCGAGTTTGCCGACTCAATAGGCTTCCCATTTCAGGGGTAAGACTGGGTGAATAGCTGGGGACGTGGGGTGCAAGATGGGATTCGCTCCTACCCATTTTTAGGGATAGAAGAGAGATAGTTCCCTTAAGTAGTGACTCCAGGTTTTCAACAAGGGGCCCCACCCTCTCATTGGCGTGAGAGGGATTCGGTTTCCTGGTTGGACCACAAACTAATTGTTCATTAGAGGATTAGTGAGACATAAGGAACAAGAAGTAACTTCAGGGGTAAAACGGTAAATTGACCCAACTCTAATTACGAACAACCTGTGAAGGATCGACCTACTAATCATGGTTATATCAAATGGGCAGAAATATATCTATAGTGAGGGGAGTGCAACTACTAGGCTATAGTGGAGTGTCCTAGTAGTTAAAGAATGTTGGTTAACAAGGTTAATGAGTTTAACCGGTTAATCTTGGATCGTTGGAGCCCATGATCTATAGGTCCATTAGGTCCCTCTGCTAGCTCATATCGGACTAAACCATAGAACAGTGTGACGAGTGAGTTCAAAGTGTTCGAATTCAAATTAAGGAATATGCGCTACATATATACGATATATTTAACCGCATTTTTGTTTTATTTACGAATTAAACAAAAAGAGAGAATCTAAGATATTTAAATAAGATTTAAATATCTTAATCAAATATGTGTCGGGATTGATTGGGATTGGCATTTGAATTAATATTAAATATTAATTAAATAGTTTAATTAATCATTTAATATTACTTTAATTTGAAATTAATTATTCAAATTAATTGTTGAATTAATAAAGTCAAAATGTTGACTTCATTTAATGAAAAAATCCATGTTAGTGGACTTTTGAGATGTCAAAATTTGGTTTAACCAAACTTGCATGCTTGTCAAATAAACCCCACAAATTTTAGTGGAATTTGGAGTATCAAAATTTGGTGAACTCAAACTTGCATGCTTGCCACATAATCCCAAACATTTGAGTGGAATTTTGAGTGTCAAAATTTGGTGATCTCAAATTTGCATGAACATGCAAACATAACTCTATAAATAGAGTGATCATGGTACATGGAAGGTCTTCCTTGGTGAAAAACCTTGAGAAAAACCTCTCACAAACACTTTCTTCATATATACAAAATCCCTCCCAATTTTAGTCACTCACCGGATTCCACAATCCCGTTCTAAGGCCGGAGGATAGTGGAGAAGACACTAGTGGTGGTTCGAAACCGGTTCGTGAGGAAAAAGGAATTTGAACTACAAAAGGTTAGTATTCAAACTCAATAAGTTTTAATACTTATGAACATGCTAGTTATTTACTATAATTGATGTTCGAAAAGTGCCTAAGATCCAAATTGCTTCCGCATGTGTTATATTAACACCATCAGAGCGTAGGTATTCAAATTGTATTATAGAGCCAGCCCTTGATGCAGGATTAGATTACATCGCTTAGAACGAAGGAGGCCTTAGATGTAGGTTTTCAGACTATGCCGCATAGAACGCATGAAGGCTTGGGCATAGGTTAGCAGACCGTATCGAAGGGCAAGCCCTAAGATGCGGGTTAAGACTGTGTCGCTTGGAACGCATGAAGCCTTGGGCATAGGATTGTCAGGTTCATAGCTAGTGCCGTAAATCCTAGGGGGAGTGTCTTGGAGAATGAATCAAGAACAGAATAAGAACCAAGTGATTGTTGGGAATAAACTTAAATGAAAAAAAGGTAGTTTTTAATTTTATTAAGAAAGGAAGGTTTTTTGAAATTTGAGTAAAGAAGGAAAATGCCAAAGAAAAAAAATGAAGAGCCAATCATCATTTTAGGAGAGAGTGGGTTATGGATAGATAATTTTAGATTTTAGAAAACCTATAAATTAATAGGCTTTCCGTTGTAAGAAGCAGAGAGCAAGAGCAAGAGCAAGAGCAAGAGCAAGAGCAAGAGCAAGAGACAGAAAGCAAAGTGTACAGTGTAATAGAAAAGAGTTTTTTTTTTTTCAAAAATTCTTTTGTCCCCTTGTCTCTCCCCTCTCGACGCCTCCTTCACAACTTCGTGAGAGTTATTTAAACAAGTTGGTTTTAGAGCGAGCGTCTATTTTCTACAAGTTAGTATCAGAGTGGATTGTTATTTTCAACAAATCGAATTTTATTTCAACAAATTGGTATCAGAGCCGATGGTGAACATGGTGGGACAAATGCCACTACCACGATTGACGAAGACGCGAGAATTGGAGCATCCAAGTGAAAGCTTTTCTTGGTTCTCAAGACGCATGGTAGGTGGTCGAAGAAGGTTTCGAAGAACAGAATGATACCACAGGTTATACGGCAGCACAAAACAAGGCGCTAAAGGAAGCACGATCAAAGGATAAGGCAGCATTATACATGTTGTTCCGGGCTGTTGACGAGTCGGGCTTTGAGAAGATTGCAAGGGCAACCACTTCAAAAGAAGTGTGGGACACTTTAGAAAAAGTATTCAAAGGAACTGACCGAGTCAAGCAGATGCGTCTCCAGACTCTGCGTGGCAAGTTGAAGAGCATGAAGATGAAGGAGTCAGAAAATGTATCTAACTACATTACACATGTACAAACCGTGGCGAATCAGCTAAATCAAAATGGAGAAATGTTACCCGAGACACGGGTTGTGGAGAAAATCTTGAGGTCGTTAACAGACAACTTCTAGAATGTTGTATGTGCCATAGAAGAGTCGAAGAATCTAGCAAAGTTTACAGTTGATGAGCTTGCCGGTTCTCTCGAGGCATACGAGCAATGCAACAAAAAGAAGGAGGAGACACTCGACCAAGCGCTTCAGACGAAAGCATCAATAAAAGATGAAAAGGTACTCTACACTCAAAATGTTCAAGGTAGAGGTCGTGGAAGCCGCGGGAATGGTCGAGGTACTCAAGGCTGTTGGGTTTTATGTCCTAAATCCAATAAACTAAGAACACTCTAGCTATAGTATGATTACTTGAACTATATGTAGAGACATAAGAGTGGATCAAGTTCAAGTATATAGTCAAAATGATCTATAGTATAAGGATAAGGCTGAGTACCTTATTCTGGGGACACTATGGATGCG
>NW_019268572.1:421777-423496 GCF_002738365.1 Cucurbita moschata
GGTAGTTTTTAATTTTATTAAGAAAGGAAGGTTTTTTGAAATTTGAGTAAAGAAGGAAAATGCCAAAGAAAAAAAATGAAGAGCCAATCATCATTTTAGGAGAGAGTGGGTTATGGATAGATAATTTTAGATTTTAGAAAACCTATAAATTAATAGGCTTTCCGTTGTAAGAAGCAGAGAGCAAGAGCAAGAGCAAGAGCAAGAGCAAGAGCAAGAGCAAGAGACAGAAAGCAAAGTGTACAGTGTAATAGAAAAGAGTTTTTTTTTTTTCAAAAATTCTTTTGTCCCCTTGTCTCTCCCCTCTCGACGCCTCCTTCACAACTTCGTGAGAGTTATTTAAACAAGTTGGTTTTAGAGCGAGCGTCTATTTTCTACAAGTTAGTATCAGAGTGGATTGTTATTTTCAACAAATCGAATTTTATTTCAACAAATTGGTATCAGAGCCGATGGTGAACATGGTGGGACAAATGCCACTACCACGATTGACGAAGACGCGAGAATTGGAGCATCCAAGTGAAAGCTTTTCTTGGTTCTCAAGACGCATGGTAGGTGGTCGAAGAAGGTTTCGAAGAACAGAATGATACCACAGGTTATACGGCAGCACAAAACAAGGCGCTAAAGGAAGCACGATCAAAGGATAAGGCAGCATTATACATGTTGTTCCGGGCTGTTGACGAGTCGGGCTTTGAGAAGATTGCAAGGGCAACCACTTCAAAAGAAGTGTGGGACACTTTAGAAAAAGTATTCAAAGGAACTGACCGAGTCAAGCAGATGCGTCTCCAGACTCTGCGTGGCAAGTTGAAGAGCATGAAGATGAAGGAGTCAGAAAATGTATCTAACTACATTACACATGTACAAACCGTGGCGAATCAGCTAAATCAAAATGGAGAAATGTTACCCGAGACACGGGTTGTGGAGAAAATCTTGAGGTCGTTAACAGACAACTTCTAGAATGTTGTATGTGCCATAGAAGAGTCGAAGAATCTAGCAAAGTTTACAGTTGATGAGCTTGCCGGTTCTCTCGAGGCATACGAGCAATGCAACAAAAAGAAGGAGGAGACACTCGACCAAGCGCTTCAGACGAAAGCATCAATAAAAGATGAAAAGGTACTCTACACTCAAAATGTTCAAGGTAGAGGTCGTGGAAGCCGCGGGAATGGTCGAGGTACTCAAGGCTGTTGGGTTTTATGTCCTAAATCCAATAAACTAAGAACACTCTAGCTATAGTATGATTACTTGAACTATATGTAGAGACATAAGAGTGGATCAAGTTCAAGTATATAGTCAAAATGATCTATAGTATAAGGATAAGGCTGAGTACCTTATTCTGGGGACACTATGGATGCGGCCCACTTTTGTATATGATATAAACAATGTGATCACTAAATTGTACATGTGGAGACATGTGAGTGGGGGCGTCCTATGCAATGAGTATTGCATAAGATCGGACCATAAAGAAAACCACTCTCACTTTATAATGTCGTTTACTGTTGAAACTGATTTTCTTTTCATTTGATAACCTAGGTAACTCGGTTTTAATCCTGAGCTAACCATGAACTCCTGTTTATTCGGAATTATCCTTAGATTTGCACGGGTGAGAGTGGCTCTAGTTCGCCGACTCAATAGGCCTCCCATTTCAGGGGTAAGACTGGGTGAATGGCTGGGGACGTGGGGTGCAAGACGGAATTCACTCCTACCCGCTTTTAGGGATAGAAGAAA
>NW_019268572.1:423680-453271 GCF_002738365.1 Cucurbita moschata
AACAACCTGTGAAGGATCGACTTACTAATCATGGTTATATCAGATGGACAAAAATATATCTATAGTGAGGGGAGTGCAACTACTAGGCTATAGTGGAGTGTCCTAGTAGTTAACGAATGTTGGTTAATCTGGTTAATGAGTTTAACCGGTTAATCTTGGATCGTTGGAGCCCATGATCTATAGGTCCATTAGGTCTCTCTGCTAGCTCATATCGGACTAAACCATAGAACAGTGTGACGAGTGAGTTCGAAGTGTTTGAATTCAAATTAGGGAATATGCGTTACATATATACGATATATTTAACTGCAATTTTGTTTTATTTACGAATTAAACAAAAAGAGAGAATCTGAGATATTTAAATAAGATTTAAATATCTTAATCAATTATGTGTCGGAATTGATGAGATTGGCATTTGAATCAATATTAAATATTAATTAAATAGTTTAATTAATCATTTAATGTTACTTTAATTTGAAATTCATTATTCAAATTAATTGTTGAATTAAAATGAAGAAAGTCAAAATGTTGACTTATCTAATGGAAAAATCCATATTAGTGGAATTTTGAGGTGTCAAAATTTGGTTAACTCAAACATGCATGCTTGCCACATAATCCCAAACATTTGAGTGGAATTTTAAGTGTCAAAATTTGGTGATCTCAAATTCGCATGAACATGCAAACATGACTCTTTAAATAGAGTGATCATGATACATGGGAGGTCTTCTTGATCTTGGTGAAAAACCTTGAGAAAAACCTCTCACAAACACTCTCTTCACATATACAAAATCCCTCCCAAGTTTAGTCACTCACCGAATTCCACAATCCCATTCTAAGGCCGAAGGATAGTGGAGAAGACACTAGTGGTGGTTCGAAACTGGTTCGTGAGGCAAAAGAAGTTTGAACTACAAAAGGTTAGTATTTAAACTCATTAAGTTTTAATACTTATGAACATGCTAGTTATTTACCATAATTGATATTCTAAAAGTGTCTAAGATCTAAATTGCTTCCGCATGTGTTATATTAACACCATCAAAGGCAACAGTTACGAAGAAAACTACAAGGAGAAGAGACTATCGAGCCAAGCAAATTGGCGTGGAAGAGGACGCAATCAAGGACGCTGTCAAGGATATAATTCCACGTCCAGTGTTACAAATGTCAAAATATGACCACTATGCAAATAATTGTAACTCCGACAAATGTTACAAGTGTGGCAAAATGGGTCATTATGCAAGAGATTGTCGAGCCGAGGAAAAGGTGGAAGAAACCATCAACCTAGCCTTGGATGACGGAACAAATTGAGGCATTCTCTTGATGGCCCAAAATGAAGAGTTGAACACAAAAGGAGACAGTGGCGTGAAAGATGATAGCGACAGTCGTGAGGCGATGAAAACTGTTAGAAATGAGGTGATGCACAGGGGATGTGGCGAAATCCTCGTAACAGAGACGAGAAAATCGAATAAAGATGAACAACCGAATAACAGAGAGCCCGATCTCGAAGAGAGAGAGCTCCACTAGCTGAAAAAGCAATTCGAGGAAGAAAGAAGAAAGAGGATGAGAATGGAAGAAGAAAAGATGGAATGGAGAAAAAGGATGGCAGAAATGCAGATTGAACATGAGAAACATATGGTGCAAATGTAAGTTGCAATCCCTTCAAAATTCCTTGAAAATCCCAAAACAATGACAAAGAAGCCCATGCGATGAGCGAACGAGCCAATGAAATTGCCAGATCATGAGGAGGAGAACAGAGATTGTAAGCAACAACCCAAAACTGCCGTGGATAAATCTATGGAGAAGTCTCAGTTGCAGACGTTGAAATACCTGAACGAGCACCTTTTGAAGGAGAAAGTATTGATTGAAAAAGAAAATAAAGTTTTAGAAAAGGAGATCAAAAGGTTAGAGAAGGAAATTGCTGAGTTGAGTGAGAGTTTCTCCTATCTCAAACAGGAGAAGGAAAAGAATGGGTAAGGAAGAGAATGGGCAGGTAATCTCTGAACTTGTGAAGAAAGTTGAAGAAGGTGTGAAGAAAGGGAATGGCCTGTTAATGGAGATTGATGCTTTAGTGGAAGAGCTAGCGAGGGAGGAGAAAGATATAGAGATGCTGATTCAATAGAGAGACTTACTCGACGTGAACCTGAATCAAGTCCAACAGGAGGCAGTGAATTTACGACACACGATTGAGACACTCACTCGTGATAAAGCCGAAATAGAGGAAGCAAAAATGAAAGTTAAAAATGTCGTTGTGGACTTGCGAAGGGAATTAAGTAAACTGAACTAAGCTATGATGTCTGAATCAAGCGTGGCAGAGAATGGAAGAAATGAGGAGTTGGTATCTCAAATGGGCTGTTCTCAAGAAGCTCCAAATGAAGTCTCATCATAAAAGGACAAGCTCAGTTTGCCGCTAGAGGACAAGGAGAGGAAATTGAAGAAACCACGACTGAGGTTGAGAAAACGAAAGAGGGCAGGTGAAATCATTGAATAGAGCATTTAAGTTTATAGAGGAGTTTTGTTGGGAATAAACTTCAATAAAAAAACAAGTATTTTTTAATTTTTTAATTTTAGTAAGGTTTTTGGAAATTTGAGTCGTAAGAAGAAAAAGGCCCACAAAAAAAAATTAATGGCCAATCATCATCTTAGGGAAGAGTGGTTATAGATAGCGAATTTTAGATTTTAGAAAACTATGAATTAATAGATTTTCCACTCTAAAAGCAGGGAGCATAATAGAAAAGAAATGCAAAGAGCATAATAGAAAAGAGTTTTTTTTTTTCAGAATTTCTTTTGTCCCCTTATCTCTTCCCTCTCAATACTCCTTCACAACTTCGCGAGAGTTATTTAAACAAGTTGGTTTCAGAGCGAGCGTCTATTTTCTACAAGTTGGTATCAGAGCGGATTGTTATTTTCAACCGAGCGAATTTTATTTCAACAGTGATGACTTTTGACAATTGAGAGAAAATCGTCTACGAAGTATAAAATGGCCAAAAAATGAAAGAGAGAGAAAGGTTGGGATTTGATTTGCTGAGAAAAGCTGCTATTTTGTCTCTAATCAGATTCAATTATTTAAATAATTATCTTATTCTAAAAATGACCCAAAGTGGTCAACTAAATCTGTGCCACTTCCCTCCAATGGGCACCTAAAAAATGGTAATACACGTGTTTCTCAAATGGTCAAAAGAAAATATTCCCACTGAGTCAAAATGTGTAAAACCTAAACAAGGAAATCTCAGGCTTTTATCTAATAATTTTCTCCTAAAACTTGTGGTATATCTACCTCTTATTGTTTGAACTCCGATCTTTGAACGAAGTCCCTCAAAAGTTTACCTGTGCTAGAGACTTGGTTAAGATGTCTCCAAACTATTCCTCTATTTGGATGAAGTCAATCTTGATAAGCCCCCCAATCTGCACACTCTCGATTGTAATGGAACCTGATCTCTATGTGCTTGCTTCGATTGTGTAAAGCTAAATTTTTGATGAGGGAGATCGTAGCTTTGTTGTCCACATAAAGCATTGGTGGATAACCTTCTTTTTCGATGAGTTCTTCCATCAGTCGCGCAAGCCAGACCCCCTGTGTTGCTACCGTTGAAGCGGCAATGTACTCTACTTCAAAAGAAGATAAAGCAACTACCTTTTGCTTAGTTGATTGCCAGTAGATTGCGCCGCCTGAGAGGAAGTAAATCATCCATCTGGTGCTCTTACGATTATCAACGTCACCGGCCATGTCACTATCACTGTAGCCGACTAGCTCAAGCTTCTTCTTTCCTCTCCTTGCGCAGTATCTCACACCCCAACCTCTGGTTTCGGCCACATAGCACAGGATGCACTTGACAGCAACAAGATGTTTCTCCCTAGGTGCTTCCATAAATCTACTCATGTATCCAATGGAATAAGCAAGATCAGGGCGTGTGTTTACTAGCGCAGGCTCCCGACAATGCTGCGGCAATTGGTGGAGTCGACTGCCATTATAGTGGGGCTTCCATTGGCGTCCTTATAGGGTTACTGTCCACAAGCCTAGTTGTGTCCAATAGCTTCTTTGTTGTCGTTGTCCAGGAAGCTCGGTGGTTGTTGGACATAGACGGTCTCCTTCAGCTCTCTGTTGAGGAACGCAGATTTCACGTCCATGTGGTAGACCTCCCAGAAATGATGTGCCGTGATTGCCAGCAATAGGCAGACAGATTCCAACCTTGCCACTAGCATGAATACCTCTTCGAAGTCCAGTTCCTTGCTTCTAGACGTAGCCCTTCGCCACCAGAGGGGTCGTGTTTCACAACTTCTCCCTCTTCATTATGAATACCTCTTCAAGTCCACTTCCTTGCTTCTGGACGTAGTAGACGGTCTCCTTCAGCTCTCTATTGAGGAACTCCACCTCGTGGTGCTTGCCAAAGCCCATAGAGTGTCTTGTGCAGGCGCAATACCTTGTCAGGGTTGACGTTGTCCAGGAAGCCTAGTGGTTGTCGGACATAGACGGTCTCCTTCAGCTCTCCGTTGAGAAACGCAGATTTCACGTCCATGGCCCACCAGACGATCTCCTTCAGCTCTCCGTTGAGGAACACAGATTTCATGTCCATGTGGTGGCCCACCAGACGGGCCATGTGTTTCACAACTTCATGGAGCTGGTGGTGGGATTTTTGGATGGAATGACTCGGCTCCCTGGCCCGTAGCAATCAATACTTCCCACCGAATTTTCCTATTTCAGGACTATATGCAAGATGCAAATGCATGCAATGCTTAGGTGTAGTGAGGTGGTGTGTGCTTATTTCAAATAGGGGAACCCTAAGTTTCTACATATTTGATTTTGAACAAAGGAAACAAGAACGATGGGAATGTTGGTTCATTTTCAAGTCAAGTGAGAAGCCAAAAACCATAGATTGGGGATGCAAGGAGCTCCTCAATTTGCTGGATCTGCCCTCTATTAGGGGTTGTCAATGACATAGGGTTCCTGACGTATTGGAGTTATGATATTTGAATTTCTCTGACATTCTACGTTCCCAAAACGGATCCTATCAAATATTTCACATTTTCTATGATCATCTCTATTTTAGGTATTCAGGGAATCCAGAAGCCCGGTGGTTGTCAGACATAAACAGTCTCCTTTAGCTCTCCGTTCAGGAACGTAGATTTCACATCCATGTGGTGGCCCACCAGACGAGCCATGTGTTTCACAACTTCTCCCTCTTCGTTACGAATACTTCCTCGAAGACCACTTCCTTGCTTTTGGACGTAGAAGACGGTCTTCTTCAGCTCTCCGTTGAGGAACGCAGATTTCACGTCCATGTGGTGGCCCCCACCAGACGAGCCATGTGTTTCACAACTTCTCCCTCTTCGTTACGAATACTTCCTCGAAGACCACTTCCTTGCTTTTGGACGTAGAAGACGGTCTTCTTCAGCTCTCCGTTGAGGAACGCAGATTTCACGTCCATGTGGTGGCCCACCAGATGGGTCATATGTTTCGCGCAATACCTTGTCAGGGTTGTTGTCCAAGAAGCTTCGACGAAGGTGGTCATTACTGCTTCTCCCTAGAACCTGCTAGGCATCTCGACCGTGTCATCAACAATGGCCTTGCTGTCTCGACGATTGTCTGATTTCGATGTTTCAACTACCCCATTCTGCTTCAGCCTCCCCTTTCATGTATGCAACGCAGCCGAACACTTAGAGATGATGTACGGTTAATGGAGAAGCCGGCACCCGGTGTCGACGTGGAGGAGTAAACGAGCCTGCTCAGGATGGACCCCACAAATGTGTGTATTTTTGCAGAGACCTGTGTATTGTTATAGGTCGACATTTTAACCACTTGAGCTATTCAAATTGGCTTTTGATAAAGTTGGCTTCTTTGCAATGTTATACCATCGGTGGATTAAACCAGTCTTTGATACTGACTTTTGACAATTGAGAGGAAATCGTCGACAGATAAGAAAACGGCCGAAGGAAATTTGTCGGAAGAAAATGAAAACAGAAAATAAAAAGAAAAAGAGAAATTTGAGATTTGATTTGCTGAGAAAAGCCGTTGTTTTGTTTCTCATCAGATTCAATTATTTAAAAAATTATCTTCTCCTAAAAATGGCCCAAGTGGCCAACTAAATCTGTGCCACTCCCCTCCAAACCTAAAAAATCGTAATCCATTTGACGTGTTTGTCAAATGGTCAAAAGAAAATATTTCAACAGAGTAAAAACGTGTAAAACCTAAATAAGGAAACCTCAGACTTTTATCTAACACCAAGAAAGTACCAAGAATAAGAGAAAAATCAAGGTCTAGAACATGGATCAAGATCTTAGTTCTAAGGACAAGAACCAAGAACCATGATACTAAGGCCCTTGAAGGATAACCAAGGTTTTAGAATCCAGGGATCAAGGTTCTCATGATAGATCATGATAAGAACCCCAAGTCAAGAACAAGAATTAAAGGGCCTATGTACTTACAACAAGAATAAGAACAAGAATAAGAACAAGAACAAGAACAAGACAAGAACAAAGAATGTGGTACCCACAATATCAAGGACACGATTAAGAGCCTACAGTGGACTAATTACTGAGTCGAGTCTTTGTACTCATTCCTTATTATTCATTTTTTTTAGGTAATAAGGAGCTGGTAGAGGTCGGGAGCAGACTCTGGAGCAGGTGCCATAGACTAACCTCAACCATCGTTCTCAACCCTGTTGTATTAAAATGTTTTGTGTCCGTTCCTTATTTTGTGTTTTAACTAGTATGTTGTGTTTTAAATACTTATGTACAAACTTTATTTTGATATAATGTAAATATAATGTTTTAAATTCTTTTGGTTTATTTCATGAAAAATTTACCCATCTTTTAGAGTCATCGAGTTAGCTCGGTCCTTACAATCTATGACTTCTAAGTTTGAATATGTCGTTCTCTTGATTGGGGAGTCTAATGATTTGGATTCCTTATCCATTGATGAGTTACAAAGTAGTCTCTTAGTGCATGAGCAATACATGAATAACCATGTTTGTGAGGAAGAACAAGCTCTAAAAGTCACACGTGATGGAAGATTTGGCAGCCGAAGAAGAGGACGTGGTCGCTTTTGAGGATGAGGTAGAGGAAGAGGTCGACAAAGCTTTGACAAATCAACTATGGAATGTTACAATTTCCGTAGATTAGGACATTACCAATATGAGTGTCTTGAAAGGGAGAATGTCAGAGTAAATTATGCAAAAACCAATGAAGAGATGCTATTAGTGGCCTATGTAGATGAGAAGAAAGCTGAAAAGAAGTACATTGGTTTCTTGACTACGGATGTAGCAATCACAACTGTGGAAAGAAAGAACTTTTCTATCATATTGATGAGAAGTTTCGACAAACTGTGAAACTGAGTGACAACTCAAGCATGACGGTGATAGGCAAAGGAAATGTAAAGTTTAAAGTAAATGAGATTTTGCAAGTAATCACCAAAGTATTTTATGTACCATAGGACAACTTGCTGAGTATCAGACAACTGCAAGAAAAAGATCTTGCATTTCTTATACAAAAAGGAGGATGTAGGATCTATCATCAGAGGATGATTATAGATACTTCAATCACATCAAATAGAATGTTTTTTTTTTTCTATTAGTTCAATTTCTACCAAAGAAACAATCTTGCTTCAATGCTATTACAGAAGATCCCGCAAGTAGATGGCATTGTCGAAATGGGCATCTAAGTTATGGAGGACTGAAGACACTTCAAGAGAAAGACATGGTGCAAGGATTGTCGGTCCTTAAAGCTCCCTCAAAAGAAGTGAAGCTTGAGGAAGAAAATGACTGAGATTGACATAAAACCTATCAAGAAGAAGTTACAGTTGATCTAGAATTGAGTAATGATTTCTGCAATGAAGTTGACAGCTCGGAGGATGAACTATACAATGATGATTCATGTGAGTCAGCACAAGAACACTCATTTGCTAATGCGGAAAGAAGAATTAGAAGGCCACAAAGATGGATGGATGATTATTAGAGTGGTGAAGGTTTTTCTGAGGATGAAAATATTACATATCTAGCCTTGTCTGCAGGAAGTGATCCTATTCATTACATAAAAGCCGCCAAAAGCTCTAGATAGAGGAGTTGTTAGGATGGTTCACATTCATCCACAAAATCAAGTAGCAGACATCATGAGGATGATCCATTAACTTGAAGCCGTACATTACTCTTTCCCGTTACAACCATACTTGAGTTAATCACGTGGATTAAGTTTCATTAATCCCAAAAAAAATTCATAAACCAGCTAAATCTATTAAATTTTCATTTATTTGAACCTAATCCAAACGAAAATCTAGCCCGTTATTAAACATGGAAGCGAGAATGAATTTATTCTCTTTGAATTCCCAAACATGGCATAATTAGTTCATAATTCATGGTTTTCCACGTCACATTCCATATAAAGTTTTCCATCTCTGTTTAAATCATTCCCTCATTCTCAATCTTCATCTCATCTCTCATCGGAATTATGTGGACTTAAACCCTTCCAATCATGGCCGCTTTCATGGTCACTTCCATTTTCCTCCTCGCCCTAACCAACGCTCAAAACGCCCCCAGTGACTACCTCGCGCTTCACAATCGAGCTCGAGCCCAGGTCGGCGTCGACCCCATGCAATGGAGCAACACCGTGGCCGCATACGCTCAAGCCTATGCGAAAAAAAGAAAGGTTGACTACACCATGATTCACTCAATCGGATCGTACGAGGAAAACATAGCCGCAGGCTACTACCCCTGAGTTCACCGGGAAGGATGCGGTGAAGCTGTGGGCGAACGAGAAGCCGCTGTATGATCATGCTTCGAATAAATGCGTGGGTGGTGAATGTGGGCACTACACTCAGATGGTGTGGCGGAGCTCGGTGCGGCTTGGATGTGCTAGAGTGCCCTGTAAAGCGAATTCTCAGTTTGTTGTTTGCAATTATGATCCTCGCAACTGGGGAAAAGCCTTATGATTATTGGGTGGTATGAAGAGATTTGGTTTTAAAAATTTATGAATTGAAATAAAGCTACGATATTGTCTACCGTAGTATTATATTGTCTAGAGCATAAACTCTTGTGACTTTGTTTTGACTTTCTTACTTATAAACCCATGATCATAGAGTCTCCCCTCTCATTAAGTACACCACATAGAGCCACCTTTGAAGCCTATAGATTACCTATGATCATAGAGCCTTCCCTCAAACAAAATACACCAAGAGCCTCCCCGGAAGCCTATGGAATTCTAAAAGAAACTCCCTTTAATCGAGACTCGACTTCTTTCTTTGGAGACCTTGAATAAAATACACAATTTGTTTTGACACTTTTGACTACGATTTTTAGGCTTACAACTTTTTGTTGGACATAGCTAAGTTAAGTTCATAGTCTGATTCCATGTTACTAATCACGATCTCTACAATGTTATATGATATTTGTCCACTTTGAACATAATATCATGGGTTTGCTTCGAGCTCCCACAAGAAGTCATGTTAATGAAAATGTATTCTTTAGTTATAAATCTATGATCATTTCCGAACAATCTTCAACACTGAGAGCATTAACTGTTGAAATATCATCACTAGCTTGATAGAGTCAAGCCCAATAATTGTACAAGCCCATTGTATATTTATTTTAGTAGAGATTTTAGGAAAGATGCCTATAGATTTTAGGAGAAAGAGATCTAGATAGTTTAGGAAAGAGATATTGTTAGGTCTAGATTTAGATTTGTTAGGTCTAGATCGGGCTCTAGTATAAATACCCCTCCACCCTACCTAGGTTATTCATCCAAGAAATCCAAAAACAATAAAAAGCAGAAGTATTCTACAGAGTGTCTTGTATTCTCTTCTCGATTGGTGTTAATAAAGAGTACGAGTGTTTACCACAGTGAGTTGTGTTCAACATTTGGTATCAGAGCGAGGTTAGTGTAGGTTATCTGATCTCTTGGAATTCTTAGTATGCTTTGTGGTTGCAGCTTTGTCTGATCTTCCACATCAGAAACGATTTCTTGATATTAGTAGTGAGTGAGTTTCTTTTGTGTCGTGAGTAGTCTGTGACTCTCCAAGTCTTGTTTCGAAAGAGCTTGTTTGGTATTACTGAGGTATGGCCAACACGATGGGTGATTTCCAAATCGTTGGAGGAATCAAGAAACTCAACAACAACAACTACAACACGTGGGCAACATGCATGATGTCCTATTTACAAGGACAGGATCTTTGGGAGATCGTTGGCGGGTGTGAAACTACGTCGCCAGAGGAGGATTCTAACGGAGCTTTGCGCAAATGGAGAGTCAAAGTAGGCAAAGCAATATTTGCCTTGAAGACCACAATCGGAGAAGAGATATTAGAACATATTTAGGATTACTAGACACCGAAAGAAGCATGGGACACGTTCGTGATGTTGTTCTCAAAGAAGAACAATACGAGGCTACAACTTCTAGAGATGAGTTGTTGTCAATTTCACAACGTGACATGACGATTGCTCAATACTTCCACAAGGTCAAGTTGATCTGTCGGGAGATAACTGAACTAAACCCAAAGTCTGCTATTGTAGAATCCCGAATGAAGAGGATTATAATCCACGGATTGCGACCAAAATATCGAAGCTTCATTACTGCTGTACAAGGATGGCCCACTCAACTATCACTTGTAGAGTTTGAAAATTTGTTAGCCAGCCAAGAAGTCATAGCTAAACAAATGGGAGGCATCACATTGAAGGGTGAAGAAGAAGCACTCTACACAAGTGAAAGTCGGAGCAATAATAGACCGTCTACCAAACGTGGATATAATGATGTCAAAAGAAGAAGCCACCAAGGAACTTCACAACCTGAGAGAGCTCAGAAGAACGACAACAAGAGTTTCCAAGGAAAGAGATTTGGAGGTATTTGCTATAATTGCGAGAAAAAGGGTCACATGTCTAGAGATTGTTGGTCCAAGAAAAAGTTTGTTGAAAGCAATGTGGCAATATCCAAAAAGAAGATAGAGGATGAATGGGATGCAGAGGTACTATGTCTAATAGTAGAAGACGAGCTAGCACTCATGGCAATGATGGAAGAGCATATCGATTATGAGGATGACTGGATCATTGATTCAAGATGCTTAAACCTCATGATTGACGATCAAAGTGGTGCAATGGAAGAGGGGTGGTCCTAAGAGAAGGAAGTATTACCAAGCTTTGAGTAAATTGAAGAAATTCTTCTACAGAACAGGGGGGCAAACTGAAGAAATTCTTTTACAGAACACAGAGGAGCAAACTGAAGAGATTCTTCCACAAAAGACGGGAGAGCAAATTGTACACATTTGCTTAAGTGCTGATGTGCCTGAAGATTCAAGTGACACTAGTGTTGGTGAGCAAGAAGTGACTCAACCAAGCGAGCCTAGTGAAAATGAAATGACACCTCGACAACTCAGACATTCAGAAATAATCCTAAAGGCAAATCCAGAGTGTGCCAATGCAGTAGAAGACAAAGTTAATGAGCCGGAGACATATGAAGAAGCATCACAAAACTTAGCTTGGCAGAAAGCGATGGAGAAAGAAACTATAGCCTAGGAACAAAATCAGACTTGGGAATTAGTGCCAAGACCAAGAGATACCAAACTCATCTCTTGCAAGTGGGCTTACGAAATAATGTGTACCCCAGATGGATCAATCGTGAGATACAAAGCTCAAATTATAGATTCAGGGTTCTCTCAAGAATATGGACTAGACTATGATGAAATGGTTAGTCCAATAGCAAAGATCATTATCGTACAAGTTCCTCCGGTACTTACGGTAAATAAAGATTGAAAATTATGGCAGATGGATATGAATAATGCTTTCTTGCAGGGAGAGTTAAACAGAGAGTTCTACATGGACTAACCGAAAAAATTCGAAAATGAAGTTGGAGTCATTGATCAATATATGCAAAATCCGAAGAAGCCTCATTTGGATGCGGCTCGACCCACCTTGAGATATGTCAAAGGTACAATCAATTACGATCGTTTATACAAAAGAAGTGAATACTGGAAGCTAGCTAGATATAGTGATGTCGACTATGCAGGAGACCACGATACCCGAAGATCAATCACTGGGTATGAATAATGCTTACGGTAAATAAAGATTGAAAATTATGGCAGATGGATATGAATAATGCTTTCTTGCAGGGAGAGTTAAACAGAGAGTTCTACATGGACCAACCGAAAAAATTCGAAAATGAAGTTGGAGTCATTGATCAATATATGCAAAATCCGAAGAAGCCTCATTTGGATGCGGCTCGACACACCTTGAGATATGTCAAAGGTACAATCAATTACGATCGTTTATACAAAAGAAGTGAAGACTGGAAGCTAGCTAGATATAGTGATGTCGACTATGCAGGAGACCATGATACCCTAAGATCAATCACTGGGTATGTGTTCAAGCTCGGTTCAAGAACAATTTTTTGGTGTAACAAAAGACAACCAACAATATCATTGTCAACTAAAGAAGCAGAGTACAAAGCAGCAGCTGGAGCAGTTCAGGAAAATACATGGTTAAAACTTTTGATGGAAGATTGGCACCAGAAAATTGAGTATCCAATACCACTTCATTGCAACAATCAATTTGTGATTCGCCTAGCAGAAAATTTAGTGTTTCATGCTAGAACAAAGCATGTGGAGGTGCACTACCATTTCATTAGAGAGAAAGTTTTGAAGGAAGAAATCGAGATGCAGCAGATCAAGACAGATGACCAAGTGTCAGATTTGTTTACAAAATGGCTGAATACTGGCAAACATGAGAGTTTTCACTGTCACCTAGTGCAGCGAATGAGGACTAGTGCTGAGGGGGAGTGTTAAAATATCATCACTAGCCCAATAGAATCAAGCCCAATAATTGTACGAGCCCATTGTATATTTATTTTAGTAGAGATTTTAGGAAAGATACCTATAGATTTTAGGAGAAAGAGATCTAGATAGTTTAGGAAAAAGATTCAGATTGTTAGGTCTAGATTTAGATTTGTTAGGTCTAGATTGCGTAGGCTATATATAAATATCCCTCCACCCTACCTAGGTTATTCATCCAAGAAATTCAAAAGCAATAAAAAGTAGAAATATTCTACAGAGTGTCTTGTATTCTCTTCTCGATTGGTGTTAATAAAAAGTGTGAGTGTTTACCACAGTGAGTTGTGTTCAACGTCAGCCACCAGCCAATTGCTGTTCCAAGTCACCCGGAAGAAATGCCCTCGGCGGAGATGCGAAAAACCAGTCACAGTGTTTTCGGCCTCCAAAGAGATCCACGACAACGGCGATTAACTCGCAGTATGATACCGACACTAGAGATGAAGACCCATTGCTACAACCTTCTCTCTTAAAAGCGATGAGTAAATAACGTTGCCATATCACTGAGCATGCGGAAAAATATGATCAGGTGATGAATCTGGATTCAAAATCTTTTTCCAAATTCTAGAGATGGGTCATTACATTTAATGAGTTAGCAATAAATAAAAAAAAAAAAAAAAAAAATATATATATATATATATATATATATATATATATATATATATAGGTACAATAAGTCACCTAAGATGTGTGGATATCCATCTCAAAACTTCATCAAAATTAAACATTCATTTAGATATGGATATTGATTTCTAGTTTTCTTTCTCACAAATATTGTGGACAATGACAAAAAAAAAAATGGTGAATAATCATTTAGATCTCCCGTTGACCATCACAAGTCCGCCTAAGATGTCCTAGAAACTCTACTTAGCTTACGAGAGATGCCTACCTGCGTACATGCAGAACAAATTTTGCAGGATATCATACATAACGTTTCTTCAGAGTCCTTTCAATTTTTAGTTCACACTCCACGAGTAGTGGCGTGGTGTCAAGTAGTTAAACCATTGGATTTTATGCATATAAAAACTTGTACAGAAGTTCTTCCCATCTCCAAAATCCTGTTAGGCACTACTCGACACAGTGTCTATCATAGTACGGGTGTCGAGGAGTTTGTCCGCCTGCCAAAATTCATGCCTATGTAGACAATTAAGTGGTGAAACTCGTAATCAAACTGCTATTACCATAAGAGATCGATTGCATTACAAATGATTTTTATTACGATGGAATCGTTTAATCATGGCAGAAAAAGTATTCATATTTCAATGTCATATTGAGCGATGCTAGTTTGTTTTAAAAAATATAAGTACAAATTATTGAACGAATGTGAATGATCCACTACATGCATTACTACATGGAGCAAACCAATGAGATTTTCAAATGTAAAACTAAAAATGGTGTGAAAAAGACAAATTTCAAAAGTTTTGTGAACTTGTTCATTGTGGAAAACATTAGGAGCCGGTTTAGCACATATCTGAGGGTTTTGCTTTTCAAAAATGGTGGATTTAACATTCGCACATGTAGATTTGATGAGTCCTTGATTTCCATTGTAAGTGAGGTCAATGTCAGAAACTTCCACACATTTGTATGATATGCTACTGCTGCAAATAAGTTTGACTACGACGAAAGTAGTGAAAGTGCCTCTAATATTTTTTAAACTACCGTGCTTATCTTAATTTTTTTATCGAACCTAAATGTATGAAATTTGTTTTAAGAAAAAATAACCTTAGAACTAAATCAGTTGAAAATGAATTAGGAATAATTCAAATACATACCTTTCAGTTGCATTGGTTCTAGGGACAATATTCTTGGTCCATAATAATAGGATTGCAGACAGTTATCCATTTTAATATCTTCAAAATGCATGGCCAAGGCTAAGAAAGTAATAGCAGAATCTGGCCATGTTTTGATCTTTACACCATTGTTTGTATTGATCAATTTACATTTTGTTATCACAACTCCTATCACTTATTTTTCCTTGATGTACTTTCCTAAACTTTCAATGCTAATGTCATGTCCTTGTCCGCTAGTTACATTGGTAAAAGTTATTTTCTTGTTACTGTCTCCTACAAAAACACAATCATCTCCGGTTGCTATTTATGTATCGAGAATGTAAATCTCTTATAAAATACTCACGTGAATTCCACTAGTATTGGAGCTTTGATCGGGTGCAGTAATTATCACGTGTTGCGAAGTAAGATTCTTGCATCCCAAAAAATTGATGTGGAAATTCTTACTATACAAGAAAATTATATCCTTCCAGATGAAATTGACTCCAAATTCTTATCCATTGAAAAAGAAAAAAAAAAACTTTGAGTTGAAACACTAAATACATTAATTAATTGAGATGTTAAGAGTTTAAATTGCGTGCAATATGAGACCAAAGAAGAATCTACTAGAAAGTTTGGTACATATATTTTTCTCAGGTGGCAATCATTATTTTCCCAATATGTTTTTCCTTGGCCATAAAAAATTTAGGGTGCCTTACCATGTTAATTGATTAACTTATTGGAAAATAACCAATTCATCTCTATGTGGGTTGGGGGCGCTTGTAATGTCCCTTCCACTTGAACCGCAATAAGGACTATTGAGGTTGGATTGGTTTAATTGATAATTTCCTTATTGGGAGTAGTCGACGCACATGATTATTTGCATGGCTAAAGTAGACGCACATGATTCCTTGCATGGCTAAAGCCGACGCACATGATTCCTTGCATGGCTAAAGCCTGTAAATTTAATTGTACCATAAGATAAAAAGTTTTTCTTTTTTTAAAAAAAAAATTAATATATTTTTATCAATATACTTGTGTAATATCAACCTCAGGTTTGACACACTTGTGACATAAAAAATGGATTGACCATTGGCAACAATGCCACAATGATTGATTTTAATCCCATTATTTTTTATTTTTTTACTTTCTGCTCTCTTCTCTTTGATGAGACAGTTTATTTCGAAATTAGAATGAATGATCTAGATCCGTCAGATCTCTTCTTCTTCACTCGTTTACACTGCGACAAAATTCGACGACTTTCTCTTTCTTCTTGAAATTGTTCGGATGTCATTTTCTTTTGTCCGTTGCCTTATATAACTCTCTGTTCGTCTCTTCACTTCACTAGAATTCATTAGATTGGAGTTAATTATCTAAAGATAAATTTAATAACATTTCTAATTCATTTTCTTTTGTTAGGAAAGAAAAGCAAGGTAAATGACATAGGGAGTATATGTATGAGACACTTAATTAAAGGGATCTCGAATACAAATTGGTAATTTAAATGGTTGCTGTAACGGCATCCACTGGCAATTAAACATATACTGTCAAATCTTACTTAAAAAAAGACGAATTACTATCATACCAAGCTGAGGGTTGAGTTGAGGGAAAGCTTAACTTTCCTTGTGCCCCAATTGCTGCTAAGGTCCACTGGTTTAATATCGACAAAGATTTTAAACTCGTGTGTGACAATTGGTTAAATATCGACAAAGATTTTAAACTCGTGTGTGACAAACATGTCAAGCATCGGACTAAGCAAGAAATGAAATAATAGTTGATTAAGTGAGTGAGTCACTTACTTGAATGTCAAATTTATTTGAGAACTCATCTTACTTTCGATACATGTCAAATGTAGTCTTAGTAAAAGATGGTCAATGAAAAATGAAAAATGTATATTGATTTTACCCCTTGAATAAAACATATGACATGGCACTAGAGATATATAAACTTCATGGATACCTAATTCAAGGTATAAACATATCATAATCATCATTCCTCACACGTCGAGATTGAATATCTATGATGAGGAAAAACTCTTCTTAAACTTGAGACGTGTTTAAAACATCCGTATTTCTAGGTGTCAAATATTTTTTTAATAAATTTTTTTTAGACAGATTGAACTAAGGATCTAAACAGCGGAGTTGATTACTCTAGGTCTTAGGAGAAGATTATTGGAATAGCCCAACAAGTAACTTGTTTACTCTCATCAATAAAAGCAATGAAAACTTTATTGGAACTCGATAAATAGTTTGAATGATCATGTGAACTTCAGAAGGTGTTCGGTTTACTCAAGCTCTCCTCGAATCCGGTCGGTAGAGGGAAAACCTCCCAACGAAGAACGACTCGAGCTGATTAAGGAATCTCAAAATGAGGACTTATATTCAGGAAAATAAAAAGGTGGTCAAGCAAACTTCTGGAGGACTTGATGGCAAATGGCCAGAATGCTAATGAGGAGCTCAAAGGGAGTGGGCTAAACCCCTCCCTTGTTTAGAATGTTGTCAAATGTTTGGACTATGAGGACTCCATGGGCTTAGCGAATCAAAAGGGCTCTAGACCAATCCCTTCACTGAGTTGGGCCATGTTCGTTGGTCAAGTAAATTCAAAAGCGCCAAAATGAACAAAGGCCCGAAGGTCAAGCTCCATGGGCCGAGGCTTAAACTTGCTATGGGTGAGAAAAAAACAGTCAAATTGAAACCCCATCTGTTGCAAAGCAGTGAAATTGTAGAAGTTTGTGGAATCACTCTTTTTACCACAAAGTCACAGTTAAAATAAAAAAACAAACAAACAAATGGAGACAAACAAAAGGTTGGAGTTAAAAAAAGAAAGGAAATGCTAGTTGGGGGCCTTCCAAGATACAGATCTCAAAGGCATTGTGTCAGTAAAAACGGATCCCCCCTTTGCCTCGGATCTTAAACTTGTTACATTTGGTTTCCACTTTCTTAATCTTTTACTTTATTTAGAAATAAAGAAGATTTAGACGTGGGTTGTGATTATGTTTGAGTAAAATGATAGCTTAACACACTGACACAGACTTATTGAAATCAATATCTTTTGTTTCCCTACTGTTTGTAAGAATTTGAAACAAAATAGATATGATGATAAGTAGGCAGGCAGAGAGGGGATGGAAAGAGAGAGTTAATGAATGAAAAGATGTATGTTAATAATGAGAGGGAGAAGGAAAAAAAAAAAAAAAAAAAAAAANGGAGAAGGAAAAAAAAAAAAAGAAAAAAAAAACAGAAAAAGTGAAAAAGAAAAAACTGCATGCATGGAGCAGGAAAAAGTAGTTTAAAAGGAGAGAAGAGAAGGTTAAGAGACAGAAATGGAAAGGAGAGAGGGAGAAGGGAAAGGGTATGCACATAATTATGAGTGAATAGAGTTAAAAGAGGCAAACAACAGGTGTCTCAAGATCTATCGTAGTATCTGTTTGTAGTTGGACTGAAAAGGAAAAGGAAGGAAAGGGGTTTTGGGGTTTTGGGGTTTTGGGGTTTGGGGGTGAAACCCTAAAAAGAGCAATAGAAATCCAAACCCTAAAAAGCCCTAAAAACAACCCTAAAAAACCCTAAAAACCCTAGAAACCCTAAAAGCCCACTGGTCCTCTCCTGTCTTTAAACCTCTGGGCTGACACAATGGGGTAAACCTGTGGTTGAAAGTGTTAGTAGTAGTAGTAGTGGTAGTCTTACTTAGACTCACTCTCACTGACGCCACTGCCCAGCTCTTCTCTTTTTCTCCTTTCTCTGGAATTGCAAACCCACCCATCAACAGTACAATCTGTGACTTCCCTGACCCTTTTGTCAGCCATATTGTCTCTCCCTATATATCTGATCCACAAACCATCTTTTTTCCAATCCTATGCTTCCTCTTCCTTTAATCTTTAATTATTATTACATTACATAGAACCTTGGATTTCATTTTACTGTTTGTCTTCATCTTCTCCCACTTTTCTCCCTCTCTCTCTCTGTCAGTCCGCCTCTCTCTCTCTCTCTCTCTCTCTCTCTCTCTCTCTCTTACAGAAAAAACTATTCACAGGTGAACTGACACTACCAATTTTGTTTTTTACTACATTAATTTATAGTGTTTGGATTACAAGGGAGTAATTCAAATTATAGTGTTTCAAGAAAAAAAAAAAGGAAAAGGACGGTGAACAAAAAGCAAAGAGCAAGTAAAAGTTGATCAAAAGGCATGCATATATGGGATAAGGATAATTAATTAATTAATTAACAATTAGGGAACAAAATGGTAGATTAATTAAGAAGCATGGAAACTAAAATTAATGATAAATTGACCAGGGTTGAGCTCCATTTACATGTTCATGATCATCATTATCATCCCAATCATCATCTTCAACCTCACAAAGTTGGACGGTATGAGGTGCATGCCCATCTCCAAAGGCTCGAACATGGTCTTTAAGGGATCTTTTGTGCTTAAAATCAGACCCACAAATGCAAAACCAAAGCTTTCCACAGTTCTTCTCATGTGTCCTCCAATCCCCACGGACTGCAAAGGGCTTCCCACATTTCCTACAACTGAAAGGCTTTGCTCCATGCTTTCTCTTGTAATGGGTCTGAAGAGTCCTGAAGTCTTTCAATGGCCTTGACCTTGGATGCTCTATGTTGTTTTTGCACCCTTCTGCACAGCAATAGCATGGAAGTCGTAGCATTGATGAAGCTGGCTTTGATCCTCTTAATGATTCTGGCCCTTTTCTGTATTGTGATCCATGTCCCCACATGTGCATCTGTTTTTGCAAAATTCAACTTCTTTGGGTCAAATTTAGCCTCTCATACCTCAAATTTTCCTTTCAAATCGTGTTTTTAGTCTCAATTTTGCCTCTATTTCTACTCCATTTTGTTCTTAAATCATAACTTGAAACAAGAATCACTACTAAATTTTTTAAAACGAACCTTTTCTTTTTTAACTCCATGCTTTTTTCAATTCATAAAAAACAGAAAAACCAAAAGTATACATCTATGTAGCAAATCAAACTGAAAGATTTTAAAAATATATGACGAAAAAAAAACAAAAAAAAAATGAGGGGAAATAACCTGCATGTTGTTGTATCTGTTGAAGGTTTTACTGCAGACAGAGCAGGAGAACTGGGTGGGACCAACGAGGATTTGGGCAGGCGTAGGGATCCAGTACTGGCCATCAACCGGGCGGGCAGCGGAGACGTCGTTGGATTCGGTGGCGGCGGCGGTGGCAGGGGGACCAATATGCATAGCGACGGTGACAGCAGCATGTTGATGATGAAGAATATTAGGGTTTTGGAGAGAGGAATTAGGGCTAACAGGAATTTGTTTGTTTTGGAGTTGTCGGTGTTTGGAAGAAACTGTGTGGCGTTGGCCTGGCGGACAAAGAGAAAGGAAAATAGAGTCTTCTCCTCCTCCTCCTCCTCCTCCTCCTTCATCACCCTCCAAGCTCTCACTGGACGATATGCAAGTCAAGTTCCCACTTCGCATGTTTGTTGATTACAAAGACAGCCTTTTCCGTGAGAGAGAAGATAGGTGTGGAGCATAGAAGGAAAACAGGCAATAAATAAACAAAGGGTAACACAACTAGAACATCTTTTTATAAACGTCAAATATTTAAATACATGTTAACATAATCGGATGTTGGATATATTAATATTAAAATGAAGACGAGAAAAGAGTTGAATTGAATTAGATATCGATTAGAGAGTGGACGTGGTGAGGGAGAAGTTGATATGTAGAGGTTAAGGTGGAGAGGAATGGGAATGGAGGAGACAAGGAAGCGGCAAAGAAGGAGAAGGAGTGGGCCAAGTCCATGCCTAGAATGGCGTACCGCTCTTTCTTTTATCTGAGGGGAGGAAGATAGAGTGAGGAATGATAGATAGAGAGAAGCAAAACAGAGTGAGAGGACATGGAAAACAGTAGAATCGAAGGCGTGGGTCACTCTCTCCCACTTTTGTTATTAAAGGAGATGCTGATAGTGGCAGTGATGGCGACGCTAAAAAAAACCATTTTTCTTTTTCTTTTCTTTTTTTTTTTCTTCTTCTTTTTATCTTTCGGCAAAGGTAGACTTCGACACTGTTTGCAACTCGAGATCGCCATTTGTTTTGATTCAGAAAGATGCTATAAGTTGTGTAGGGTTGTTTAGGATGAGGAAGAGAGGGGAAATTTGTGTCAAATTCTTGCTTCCTTTTCCAAATTTTTATGTCTTCATCTGTTTTGTGACATTATTTTTGTGGGTAATGCTGTTCCTAATTCTGGAAATTGCAACTTTTTATTTGCTTTCTTTTTGGGTTACCCGTTAGGTGTTATCCTCATTCATGTAGAGCTCACATGCACTCAGATTTAACCTTTTTTCCTCATTCATCTTCCTTTAACTCAAATTAATACCCCATTGTACATCGCTCTAATACTTCCACATTTTCATACCACGAGACGTTCTTTTCATAAACAAACAAAAAGGTTTCTTTATAATCATGGTGTGAGAAGAGAAATAGCATTAGGGTGTGAGAGCTTCTACTCCAACTATAATAAATTAAATAAAGAAACTGATATTAAATCGTGGTATAAGGGAGAATATCTTCAATCAATTTATTACTTAGATGTAGTACCACCTCGTGAAGGATTGGGATCACTTTATTCTCAGAACCCAAACCACACATTTTTTATCTCACCGCCCACACCTAAAACCAGGTCAAATCATTCTTCAACTTGGTTTTATAACAATTGATAACAATGGACGTTTCACTTCACAACCAAACCATTAGAATTGAATTTTTATTTATTTATAAAAACTAAAACATAATGTTAAGCAAACTTACCTCAAAATGGTATGCACAATATTTCTAACGTTTTTTCTTCAACTCCAACCGAGGTCGAGTCTTATCATCGAAGTGTTTTTTTTTTTTTTTTTTTTTGTTAAAAGATCCCAGCTAACCCCACACGAATAAACCCAATAATTACATGAGCCAGTTTCTAAAATGTTGGGAAAGATTTAGATATTTTAGAGAGTTAAGATTTAGATATCTACCTATGTTAGAAATAAAGATTTAGATAGATAGATATTTTAAAAATAAATCTAGAAAATCACAAATGTGTAAAGCTAAAAGATTACAAATGTACAAATGCTTGTGATCTACATTGTCTAGTCTCTCCTAATCCAAGAAAGGTAAAATGTAGTAGTATTAAAGATTGTGCTGTAATATATTTTTTATTGGTCTCAATAAAGAGTGAGTGCTCCAAAAAAAAAAAAAAAAAAAAAATTGTGCGGTACAATTTGGTATCAGAGTAAGGTTGTGAGATAGGTTGTCTGATCGGTTGAAATTCATAGTATGCTTAGTGGTTTTAACTCTCTGATCTTCCATATCAAAACTATTCTTTGAGATTAGAAATTCATAGTATACTCTATGGTTGTGACTCTTTGATCTTCCACATGAAAAGCTATTCTTTGAGATTATTAGTGAGTTAGTTTGCTTGGATCGTGAGTACTTCATGACTCTACAAATTATGTGTCAAAAAAAATTATTTGGTATATTGAGGTACTGCCAGCACAATAGGTGACTTGCAAGTCACATGTGGATTCAAGAAACTCAACCACAACAACTATTGTTAGGATCACACAACAACACACACTCAATTTAAATGAACATAAAAAAAATATATATAAAAAAACAGGGGAAAATTATAAAAAATATGAGAGAAAATGCAACAAGAAATATTGGATAAATGATTTGTATTGATAATGATTTGTATTGATGACTTCAAGCATGTAACCAACGAGAAGAAAGTACATGTTCAAAACACTTGATAAGAGATATATATGGTTTCGATTTACTATATATAGCTTTAACCGATATAACCATCTACTATATATAAATATCTACCAAATATATCTCTACCAACTTTTTACTACAAATAGATATCATTCTCTCTATCCGAGCCAACCAATAATTTCATTCTCAAACGTCTATCACCATCTTTCGTGCACCATACCAGGCTTTGCACAACCTCAATGTTCCAACATCAACACATTTTGTCAACATGTTTGCTGGATTCTTTGCACCCTCTATCTTCTCCAAACACATTATCATCTTCAACTAACCTGCGTGTGAAATGGTATCGCCTTCTATGTTTAGTCTTTGAATGATATACCGGGTACCTCACCAACTGTATGACACTCTAACTATGTATAAAGAATATTCTTGTGCTGCTTCTTTCCCAATTCTTCTAAATAGTCTGTCATTCATATTATCTCCTTTCCAACTTCAACTATTGTCACGTACTCAGCCTCAATAGATGAAAGAGCAATGCATTTATGAAGCCTAGACATTCCATCATCCATGACTTGCTCCCACTTGGTTGTATTCTCCAACGGTAGGCATCATCAAGGGACTCCGGTTCCCCTTCATCAGTCAATAACAAATAGTGTAATGAAGGTGAATACCTATCTGGCACTCCGATAATTCTAGATGATCTTTTAACACCTGCTCAGGTGTCACTTACTCCACCTCTGGTTCCTCAGCAATAGTCTCAAGAGTTTCTTGAGTATTTGCTACAACATCACTAGGTGAATCTTTCAACAACTTAACCTCAACTCCCAATTGCTTCATTGTCTTGGAACCTTTCTTCTCTCCTTTCTTCTTTTTGTTCTTGTACATGAAATTTTCATCAAAGGTCACGTCACAATGTCTTAGGACTTTTATGTTCTTATCATCCCAAAACAAGTACTCGGACATGTCAGACCTATAGCCTATGAAATAGCGCTTCACAGCCTCAGCGTAAAGCTAGTCACTCTTCTCTGGATCAATACGAACATACGCAGTGCAACCAAAAGTTCTCAAGTGAGAGTACTTGAGTTCTTTTTTTGTCCATGTTTCTTCTGGCAACTTGAACTCCAAGGGTACTAACGGCTCTCTATTGATCAAGTAGACTGCTGTATTATAGCATCAACCCAAAATATTTTTGGCAATCTAGAATGAAACCTCTTACTCTTTGTCGCTCATTCAATGTTTTATTCATCGTTTCAGCAAATCCATTTTGTCTTGCTTTACCGAGAATTGTCCTCATTAATCAAATTTCTTCAGCTTCACAAAATGCTTTGAATTCTGACTTGTCATACTCTCCTTCATTGTCAGACCTCAAGCATTTGATATTCAAGCCGGTCTGATTTTGAACTTCAGCTTTTCACTTCTTGAAGGTGGCAAACACATCTGACTTGTGTTTCAAGAAATAAATCCACACCTTCCTACTAAAATCATCGATAAAGGTGAAGTAGAACTTTGATCCGCCAAGTGATGGAATTGAAGATGGTCCCCAAACGTCTGTATTGACCATTTCCAACCGCACTTTCTTTAATTATTTGGCAGCCTTTGTGAAGCTAACTAGTTTCTGTTTGCTCATAACGCAGTTCTCACAAGTACTCATATCAATAGATTTCAAACCTTCCAAAACTACTTCCACAACCAGCATCTTCATTCCTTTGACGCTCGTATGTTCAAGTCTATTGTGCCATAAACTTGAATTTGAATCACTCTTAGCAACAGCAGCCATGTTCATACACCCTAAAGTGGTGTATGGGGTTCTAAATTTTGTGCCACGTGCTACCACCATAGCACCCTTCACAATCTTCCACGAACTCTTCCCAAATTCTATTGCACAACATGTGCTATCCAACTGACTAATAGAGATCTAGTTCTTCTTGAGACCAAGAACATATTTCTGACATCCTTTAATGTTCACTGATTTTCTACCTGAGTTTTTATATAGACATACCATTTTCCTTCAATATTCAAGATTTTGTTGTCGGCAAGGTATGTCATCTCGAAATTTTCAGACTTGAAATTCTAAAACAACTCTTTATTTGGAGACGAATGAAAAGATACACCTGATTCCAAAATCTAGGATTCAATCGGATTGTCCACACTAAGGATTAGAGCATCCTCAATATCTTCTGCTGAATTTATAGAATCATCGTCATCCTCTAACTTGTGATTTTGCTTCCTCTTTGGTCTTGTACAATCTGTCTGAAAGTGACCATTTTTTCCACAACTTCAACACGTCATGTTTGGTCTATTTGGAAAATTTTTACGGTTTTTTTTTTATTTTGATCGGCATTTGTTTGGACCCTTCGATTTACTTTTTCCCCTTTGGTCAACACTAGGATCTCTACCAGATGAATCCTCAATTTCTCGTTTGGGAATACTCTCACTAATAACTATATCTTGGATTTCATTGAACTTGAGTTTCTCAGATCCTTGGAAACTACTAGTCGCGGCAATAACAGTATCCCATGACTCGGGTAAAGATGACATCAAAATCAATGCTTTAATTTCATCTTCAAAATTAATTTCCACCGAACTCGGTTTTCTTACAATCATATTGAATTCATTTATATGATTAGCAACAGATCCACCTTCAGACATTTGTAGATTGAACAATCTCTGCATCAAATACACCTTGTTTATAGTCGATGGTTTTTCATAGAAATTCGACAACGCCTTCAACATACCTAACGTTGTCTTCTCTTTGATAATGTTGAACGCCACGTTTCTGGACAGCGTCACCAGGATCAACCCTAAGACCTGTTGATCCTTGAGCTTCCATTGTTCCGTGGTCATAGTATCCAGCTTAACCTCCAATAGGGGTTCGTGAATATTTTTCTGGTACAGATAATCTTCAATCTGCATTTCCTAGAAACCGAAATCGAATCCATCAAATTTCTCAATTCCAATCTTTGAAATTTTCATCTCTTAGAGCATGGTGAATCTCGCCTAGCTCTGATACTAGTTGTTAGTATCGCACAACAACATACACACTCAATCTAAATGAACACAAAGAATAGGAGAGAGAAAATGTAAGAAAAAATACTAGCTGAAGGATTTGTATTTATGACTTTAGGTATGTACACTAAGAGACAATATATAGAATCATGAAAATACATCCTCAAAGTGCTGTATAAGGGGTATATTATTGTTTCGATTTACTATATATAGGTTTAACAGATATAACACCTACTATATATAAATATCTACATTTTAGTATAAATAGGCATTAGACTCTATATCCCAACAACTATAGCAAGTGGTCAACATGCATGATGTTATATTTACAAAGATATTTTTGGGAGGAAGATTATGATATGCAAGGGATTGGTGATTCGAATCACATAGTAGCGCCACCCCTGGTGGTGTCTCGAGCTAGACTAGAGCCTACAAGGGCCTTGGTATGCTCATTTTAGGCAGCGATGCAAACATTGGTGATCACCCATCAGGCAAACATTAGGACGTCAACTCAAGAGGCAAGGTACCTGGTATGGAGGTACGAGCCCCCTATCTTTAACAAGACCTTGGAGGATTCGATAGTTGCACAACTATGGTTATCATTGATGAAGACAATTTTTCGGTTGATAAACTTCCTTGACGATCAGAAGATATTATCTATTCGTTTATGCTACATGGCAATATAGAGTTATGGTGGGAATCTACTCATAAGATCCTTAGCATTAATGGGGGAGTGATCACATGGAGACAATTTTTGTTTTCTTGTTGTTCCTATGTCTAAATTCAACTCCCTCGAGTTTTTGTCAACCTTTTCTTCACAATCACAACGTTGTAGTACCCTTATGCACCTACAACTATGAGTTTTCTAATGTTACAATTTCTCTATAACCCCCATCCTTGTCGGCGACATTTTAAACGGTTAAACAGTCATTAAACACGATGAAGCTTACCACTGAAATACTTGGAGTCATTGTTCGTTTCTCACACTACGTTTCTCGACCTCCGTTGAACGTTGAGTTGTTCCCTCGATCTCTCTAGCGTTTTACTCTAATGAAGAAAACCGTTTGTTGCCGCCTTCTCCTCTGCTTTCAAATGCTCTCAACAGGTAAGCGAAATGGTTTAACGATTGTACATAACGACTTGTTCTGCTTTAGCTTATTGTTGAAACTATAGTTTATATTTCATTAAAGTTTCCATAGTCATTAAAAAACTTCACCACCCATTATTGATGTTTGTATACTTTGCTTGGGAAAAACTTCACCACCCATTATTGATGTTTGTATACTTTGCTTGCAATTCCCAATTGATCGAGTAAAGAATTCATTCGAATTTATTGTATAATCAATAATTTACTTATTACGATAGTGTATATTTGTACTTATTTTTGTAAATTTTTACACAATTTCTAAATATGTTCACAAGTGGTCAACCGTGCTTTAGGTGCAACCAAAAGGTTCACATCACCATGAACTACTTGGAGAGATGCACTGAGAACCTTGTTTACCAGCCAAGAGGTCCAAAAAGTGTAGGGAGGACTATGCAAATCCACCCCAAGCTAGAGTTTATGCCTCCACAAGTAGGGACGCTGGAAACATGGATGCCGTGGTGACAAGTATCCTGTCTATTCTTGAGCACCTTGTCCTAACATTGCTTGATTCGAAATCTACCCATTATTTCATATCTGTAAGGTTTATTAGTCAAGTTGAATTTGAATTAGATCCCTTTTCGCATGTCTTATATGTGTGTACCCGACATGGGTAGATTAAATTGCTAGGGATAAAGTGAAGGTGGGCCAGTGTCAATTTCAAGGAAGACCCAAAATGTAATTTAATTAGTTGTAGACATGAGTGATGTTGATGTAACACTCAGGATAGATTGGTTAGTTGAGTACAATACTAGTATAGACTAGCATAGAAAAGAGGTAGTGTTTTCGCCACCGTCACAAACCAGCTACAAGTTCAAGGGTACTTGTATGGGGACTGTCCCAGGATTGTATCAATGATGAAAGCAAAGAGATTAATCCAATAAGGATCTTGAGGCATATTGGCCAGTACTGTGGATACAAAACGGGAAAAAGATTCATGGTTAGTAATACCAATTGTGGAAGAGTTCTCTGATATATTTCTAGAGAATTTACTAGGTCTTCCCGAAGTGTTGACTTCTTTATAGAGCTCGAACTGAGTACTAATCCTATCTCTAAGGCCCCATACCGCATGCACCAACATAATTGAAAGAATACAAGGTATAGTTTTAGAATTTTTGAACAAGGGCTTCATCGCCCCAACGTGTCTCCTTGGGAAGAATTACACGAGATATTCCCTTTAAACGTTTCTTAGGCCCCAACTTGGTTTAGGTTTCACACTTGTTCTAATCAAATTGAAATCGTGAACATAACTTTATGTACTTTAGAATAGGCCTAATAAAGGGTGGTAGGTCATTTGGAGCATGCTTAGACCTCGAATTATCATAAGGATTCTTAGGGGCATTTTGGTCATTTTATCCCTAATTCTTTCCGCAACTTTCAAACTTTAACAAGTCATCAATCATCATAAAATAAGGCAGTCTAAAAAGTTTCATAGCATTTGGAGGTCATTTAGAGCATGAACCCAAGATAAGTTACATTAGGGGCATTATGATCATTTTACACCATTACTTGGTTTACGTACTTAACCTTGTCTAATGAATACCAAATTACATATATAATATTAACATCACATAATATGCTCAAAATTAAAGTTTCATAGGCAACGAAATTCATTTAGTGAGTTATCTTAATATTACTTAAATCTCAAGCAATTTGATCGGTTCATGGCCTTATCTCACGATACTTAATATTTTTCTTTCATGTTTCCTTTATTCATACTTAGTTTAAGATGCTTACAGAAATTCAAGTGATTCCTACAAGTATTTCGTAAGAAAAGTTCAAGATCGCTACTTACCTCGTTGTCGACTCGGGACCTCCGTTCTCAAGCTTCTAGTATCCCAATTACCTCAAGTTTTCTTTGACAGAATCCTTAGGTTGTCTTTTTTTTTTTTTTTCCTCGTGGATCGTAGCATAAGTTATTCACATCCAAATTCCGTTAGAAACTTGGTTTCTTGCTGGAGTTCAACTAAGAAATTTTCAATTGTGCAACTGTTTCTAGAGGTTTTCTAGGCTCGATTTCTTCATAAAATTTCTTCCTTATTCTTCCCTCAAGCTACAGGAATTGATTTAGAGGAACATCTTTAAGTTTGTGACCTTAATTTTGAGAATTTCTTCTCGGTCTCCAACTCCTCTAAAAACTCATTTTTCCTTCTTCTTGGTCAGCTCATTCTAGGGCGTGTTAGCTTTCGATTTCTTTGTCAAAGGTACTCAACTTAATCCTCTGAAGCTAAAGGAGTGCTTAATTTTAAGAAAAATTGATTGTACATGGGAATTCGATCCTTACCCCCAATTTGAACCCAAACTTATTTTCTCCAATTAGGCACTGTTAAAGATCATGTATTTGTTTAGATTGCTGTCAGTTAGTATCTAATTAAATCTCCGTTAGGAGTTAGATCTATTTTTTTATTTAATTTAGTTTTTTATTTGATTAGATTTTATTTTGATTTGTTTACTGGTTTGTTAACAGATTTTCTACAGATTTTTAGGTAGATTTTCTAGATATCTTTTTCTATTCTCTGTGTATATATAGAGCATTCTTGCTCTTCAAAATTTAATCATCTCATCTACCATTCAATAAATCCCTCTCTCACTAACAATTGGTATCAGAGCTATCTTCTTAAGGGATCTGTGAGATCAAAATGGGAGAATCAAGTTTTTCAGCTGTTACACCACCAGTCTTCGATGGAGACAATTATCAAATGTGGGCAGTTCGTATGGAGACTTATTTGGAGGCCTTGTGTAATAACCCAAAATAATTATAAATGTATTTTGTGTGTATGTGTTGTGTGTTTAATAATAATAATAATAATAATAATAATAATAAATAAATTAATTAATTAATTAATTAAAAAAAAAAAAAAAATCGANAAGCAGCTGCTGTAAAGGAGGAAGAGGGGCGGTGGACGCGTAGCTGGAGGCGTGAGAGGGATGAGTGGGTGATTAGGGGAGGTGGAAGCGTATTAGAGCCTGATTAGGCTTTAAAAAAAAAGAAGAAAAACGAAGAATGGAGATGGAGAGAAACCCAGTAAACGGAGGAAGAAATTTTTGGAGAATTCGAGTTTTTGGTTGCTTAAAATTGGACATCAATCGAGGGTAAAGGAAGAGGGGTTGTTGTTGAGGAATCCTTTGAGGAAAGGATACGGCCCCGAGCTGAAGCGG
>NW_019268572.1:453365-453492 GCF_002738365.1 Cucurbita moschata
GGCTGGTTAGAACCGTAGTTAGAAGATCTATAAAGTTGTAGAAGAAATCAGAACGAAATTCGAGCTGTAGAGATGAAATTTTGCTTCGGGACACAACGGGTATTAACAGAAAAGATTGGGAAAAATT